>NW_005187970.1:0-36886 GCF_000239375.1 Pundamilia nyererei
AAAAAAAAAAGACGAAGCATTTGGCAAATTGTGGAACATTCAGTCTGCCCTCTGACTGTGACTCGTTGAGTAAAAAAATATTTACCAACTTTCAGTACTTGGCAGTTATTCATTTAGATTCCACCATGTCCGTGATGTCTGCATAATTGTGTAACTCACAAATGAATAATTTCGGTAAGCAGCTGGAAGATCACAGCCTACAAGCCTTCAGCCTGACAAGATGGAGAGTTTGTCTTCAGGCCAGGAAGGTATTTGACAGATAAGAGTTCAGCTCATCAGCCAGCAAAACTCAACAAGACACTCTTTACATTCTGCTAGATGAAACAATAATTTCTCACTTATATACAAATATACAAACAGATATTTAATACTTGACAATACATCTATTAAAGCTGCTACTACTACCACTGTTACAGTTAATACAATAACTGCTAATGCACAGAAGTGGAAACATTTGAGCCCTGTACAAAACAAAGTACCAGATCAGCAGTAGTAGTTTTCCTGCTGCAGGAATTTTATGTGGAAAGCTTCATAGACATAGACAGGAATCCAGACCAGTATGAAGACGAATGTATTGCCTTCAGTATGTAAACTATAACTGTGTCATCGCTGGACTTTCTAAAAGGACGATAATCTCAAACATATATCAAAAATCAATATCTTGATTTTGAATCCAATTTGATTAAAAAGTAGTGACACCATGGAAACCAGAGAATATTAATAGGCTAAATGCGTTTTATTCATAAGAGATGGACAAGAATTTCAAATAAATTAAAGTTTGGGAGAAAATACCAAAAAGATTTATTTTAGGTCATAAAGACAGAACTATGCTCCACAAAACATTGATTTTCGGGTTGAATTCTTTTTACTGCCTTTCTTTTGGGAGAAAACTGGGTTTATTTTTATTGCTTTTAAAAAGCCCAATATTATGGTCTCAAAGTTCTCTCTATAGAGCTATACACAACCTTATCTTTTATCTCTTTAGCTGAAGTGATTTCTCACAATATTTTGCCTTTTGAGGGGTTTAAATATTTTTGAATGCAGTTCATTGTTGGTGTATAGTATAAGCTGTGTATTTATGAAATTACTCAAAGTTATTGAAGCAAATATAAAGAACTGCAGAATATCCACACGCAGTATATACCTTTGCACGTTTGCACTATGTTTTGTGCAAGTTTGTTATTGATTATGCTGCAGGATGGACATGAGACATTTTATTAAATGTTTCATTGTGATCTGTGAACCTTGGTGACCTTTGCAATGCAGCTGAATCTTTTTGTAACATATTGCAAAGCTTACAACCTGCATTATGATCTAATATAAAGTGCTTTAGAGTTTTCCCTCTGAAATACATCCAAAACATAAAAGATGTGCTACTATAATTATGTTTGTAATAACATTTTAACCTTAATCCACAGTAATGCATGTCTCAGCCTGTCTTTCATTTTCCCAAATGCTTTTTGTTTATGAGTCATTAAAATCTTAATAAAACTGAGTTTTACAGACAATAGATAAGAAGCCTAAAAGCTATAAAATACAAGTTTATATTAGAATTCAGACAGTAAGTAAAAGCAACATAAAAACTTGTGTTACAATTCTTAAAACAAGAACTGTCTTTTGTTTAGTTTAAGTTGCTAAATTTGGTGTATTTTTGATTTCCTTGTGGAGCTGATTACAGCAGATTACCAGAAGACTGCTGAAAGGCATTTCCACATGCCTGGTTTGATCTCTGGGCAACACTGACTGAGCAGTCTCTGCAGATATGAGGTATCTAGCACGCTTGCACTATACAAAGAAATCGCTGGCATGTTTTGGACCCAGATCTTTGTGACAATAAGAAGGGCCTTAAATTCACTTCTTTATTTGACTGGAAGCTACTGCAAGGATCTAATAAATGGGCTGCTTGTTTGTTTCACACACACAGCTGTCAAACCATTTACATGGGAATAACTGATTACTGAAAGGAATGCTCAAACTGAGCCTTAAGCTCAGCATATAAAATGCTAATATCCACACAAGGCTCCCAAAAATTCCAGACCTGAAATATTACCCATACCCTTAGTTACCTGGATGAGCACTGTGGGTCTATAACTGCAGAATCTGTTAAAAGCACTACAGAGAGCAAAACAGAATCTCAGATGGTGAAGAAAGGAGCAAGTGGGAACAAAGGTGGGTAGGAAAAGATAATGGAGAAAGATGTATGGACTTGAAACAGAGGAAAAGCAAAGGTAGGAAGTGTGAAGGGCAACACGGGTTGCTTCAGGTAAATGTGAATATTGATTTAATTAACACTTAACTGTGTTGACTCTTGCTCACACACACATACACACCCTCTCCATCTCCCGAAACCCTCTCTCTGGTAGAAATTTATCATCAGTGTCTTGTTTTGGGAAGGTGGTTATTTTGCTCGGAGGAGAAATTACAATGGATTCCCAAATCCATTTTCTCCTATCAATTATTCAGATGTGACCCAGGCTCATTATGCATGGAAATGTACTCAGTGCATTGAGGGGGAGGCTGTGTAAGAGTTTAACACCACGTGATCACAGTCGACTGTGTGGGAGTGTATATGTGCACATGCAGATTTTATGTCAAAGATTGTATGTCTTCCAGCAACTGTGCACCTGTGAAGAGTATTAAGTCTCACGTGCATTCATTGAGGAACAGCTGTTGTTGCATGTTTATGTATTTGTATTCAGCTGCCTCTTACAATACCTTCTAGAGCAACATGTCCTGTTTAATAAAATGCCAGTGACTGATAACGCGAGCAGGTTAAATAATCGGTCAATTACTAATTAATGATTGCCACTTTTTCATAAATTATTACTCTTACAGTGTTCCTTATTGGCATCATATTTTATAACTTCAATGCTTAAAGATGCTAACACAAACCTTTTAAAGCAAATGTTTCTAACTCAAACTGCTATTTAAAGCACAAAAAAAAAAATCTTGTTGTTATGTCCCCTTCCAATTGGAATCCAGCATTCATCTAAAATGCATGCTGGATCCCACCCAGTGTCTCAAAACAGCAGTTAGTTTAATTGGGTTTTCATTTTTGGTAAGTGGACAAAAATCACAGGAGCCAGGTGGTGAGCAAAGATTATGCTGGTGTGGCCAAAACCTCACGGTAGACAATTTACTGCATTCTCGTGGTCTCACTGTGGATTCTTTGACAGAATACTGCTCAGCTGTAGAAATAAGGTTTCATTAACATGTTGACGTTCTAGGTCCAAACTGAAACTGCAAAGCACAGCACGCAAGTAAGACTTTATCAGTCTAAACTGCAAATTTAATAAATTCCCAAAATAAAATTTTAGGCTAACAAACTGATTTTCTTTTTCTTTTTCTATGAATTACTTACTTATATTTAAATCTATTTCCATCATTACTAAGTTAATAGTTTATCCTCAGTTATAGCAAGTTTGTAAATTCATATATTTCTGTGAATAACACCACAAGGTTTACAAGACACCATACACCCTACAGTAGGCATGTGAGGCTATATTAAGCTGCCTTCCCCTAATAACCACAAGGTTTGTTGAAAAGCACCCAGAGCCAGATATTGTTTCCATTTGCAGTTCACTTCTTATAACTTTGAGTATGTAGCTAATAAACATATACTGTGTAGCTTGTAGAATGTTCCTCATCAAACGAGAAGCACAATGTTGTTAGTCTGTAAATTAGCACTGATTAGCCACTATGTGTGTCTGTAGTTTGTGTCTGTACAGTTTATGAATGCAACTTGCATTAACTAGCACTAGCTAATTACGTCACTCCAAACATCCAACTATAGAAACCATTAGGTGGCATCTAATTGGCCATATCCATCCTTCATATACATTGTTTACACATAATTCTACTTATGTTTGAATTTGTGCACTTACATTTTATGTGCTGCTTTTTTAGTAATGCAGTGAGCTCAAAGGAAAGACACCACACAAATCCATGGATTACAGTATGCATGGTGCTCACAGTTAATTTTGTCCTTGCTTTCTGTATATAATTTAGTTGTGATAGATTTTGCAGAAAAGCTTTCAGAGCTGTTATTTCCTTCTTGCTGTGATTTGAAAAAAGAAAAAAAGAAAAACAAAATAATATTATGAGGGTCATCTCAGATGTTCTTCTTGTATTTCCATTTAAGACTTCCCAGATTAATTCAGCCCGTCAGGGGTTTTCATTAATATGCTTGAGCCTAGCTGATATGAAAGAAGAAATATTCTTTAGCAGAAAAGCTTGCCCAAAGACATTCAGTCAAAACCCCTAATGCTTTTGAACAGTATCCAAAAGAAGGTCTTAGGTAGCTTAACTTCACAAGTTCAGACATTTTCTCAACCATTACAAGTGTGGATGTAAGTTAAAAAATTTCTGAGGTCAAATGTGCAAAGCGAGACATTTATAAAAATGAATGAAAATGCTTGAAGCTTGATGTTTAAATCCACATGCTCACACAACCAAGGTGTCCATTTACATGATGGCATGTTGGAACATGAGAATCTTTCAATACAGGAACAAAGGTCAGTAAAAAGCATGGATTGCATAGTCAAGATGTAATTTATTCTGCCACAAGACTTTCCCTGTTGTCTTTTCCTTACACTTGTTCAGTTATTCTGTATCTAAACCTTCTATATGCATGAGTACAGAACTTGTTCTTCTGATAGATGGAAACTGATTTAATTGTCATAAAATGGATATGCCTAGTGGAAATTAGAAAAGAAAATACTATAGGAAAAGTCTCATACTGTGATTTTTATTTGGTAGCTTGATGCAAACTTAGACATTTTCATAAATGCTTAATTAAATTTTTACATATTTGCATACATCAACAAAAGGAGTGTTGAGAGAACCTAGTGTTGCCGGTGCAGAATAATAAAGAGGCTGATGAAGTTTAATAAAGATAGAGCAAGTCACAAATACACTTGCCAGACCTGATAGGTTGCTCTGAGTGTGTGCCTGTCTCCATGCTCCAATTATTTCTGTGATGCTAATCAGGCAGCAGCAGCCTGATTAGTATGGTTGTCATGGTAGCACCCCTGGGATCTGACAAGAGTTTCTGGGATGGATTGACAGCATGGCCCTTACTCTGAATGACAATAGCACCAACAACCTCAATGGTGTATTTAAAAGGAGTATGTAGTATAAACATGCTCAAAGTGTAATAAATATGAATAATAAGTTACAGTCATAAAAAAATATAATATTGCATGTAAGTCCTGAAACTGATGTTTTTTGCAACATCATGATTTTTATTTATTTATTTATTTATTTTTAAAAAAAAGCTCTTTCCTTAGTAATTTTTGAATATCTATTTCTGAAAAAATGACCAAGACACGCATGAATCATATGCCCTTTTTGATTCTTTCCTTTTTTCATGGCAAATAACGTGCGTTTTATCAACATCGCATGCCTGACAGTCACAGCTGTAGGAGAGTTCACAGCTCAGACGCAGAATGAATATGTATAATATGCGTGAAGCTATGATAGGTTGCTGTTTAAGAAAAAAAGCTTCAGTAGAGGATAAAAAACCCCACTTATCTGCAATCAGATAAGTGCAGATACCCTATATTCATATTCATATAGTCACAAAATACAGTGGGATGAATCACCATTTACGTTGTCAGGCACGAGCTGTTTATTGACTAACAGTACTGAACACTAAAGTCAACCATTGCCAGCCTTCAGTTAAATTCTTATCAACTGTCAAAAGCTATAGTGAGTAAAATAAGAAGCTTTTCACCTAGAGAGGATGTATATGTTACTGCTTCCTTCCGCTGATAGAAGTAGTCAAATTAAGTAGTCTGACATGTAGTGAGACTGCACGCTGCAGACATGTTGTGTCAGGCAACATATTATCTTACCTTGTGCATTTTCCCTCTGAAGACTGAATTGTTTGACTGCTTATGGGAAAAAGACTTTCCTAGAAAATTGCACGCATGCTTGTTGCCTAAAACAAGGTCAGGAGCATATGAAATAGTAAATGAAAGCCATGTCACAAACGTGCAATAAAATACAATGAACCTAAAAATGTGACTTTGTTTCACGGGTACTGAGCCTAAAAATGGTCTTTGTAAGTATTTCAGTGCTCTTTGTAATCAAAGGATGTTAGGCCACAAACATGGTGATGGAAATTTAACTGCTACATTTATTATCTTCAATGGCAACATTATGTTGAGTGAAGAAGAAAATGATGTGTGCTGAATGCATTTGTAATTCGGTGAAGATATTGGGGTGGATTTTAGGCTTTTCAGAATATTAAACCCACTGAGACTTTGGTCCTGAATTAGGTGGTGTTTAGGGGCCACGAGGATCCTGTTCTTCACATATCAATAAAAAGACACAATTATGGTTTGGTTTTATGGCACAGTTGGATACAACAGATACTACTTTTTCATTTGAAAGATGATCTGTCAGGAAGCAGCTGTGTGTAGGCAGGCGAGGACCCAAACGTGCGACTCACAACACATAGGGATAAACTCAAAAGGCACGGCTTTATATAACAGGAACACACGGAGCGATACAAAACTACACTGGGAGACATTAAAGCTGAGGCACAGGGAAGACATGAGGAAATGCACACAAACATAAGGGACCACACAACACCGACACAGAGAAACACAGGGTTTAAATGCACTGGGGCATAACACACAGGAGGAGAAGCTGGTTGTAGCTGGGAGTAATTAGACTGGACGAGACAAGGGAAGCAAAACTAGAAGCAATGACACGAGACACAGACCTTCAAAGTAAAACAGGAAATGCACTGACTGAACCCAAGACATGTAAACTTAACAGACTGGGAAGACAGAACATAGGGACCTGAAACATGGGACAGAAAGGCACAGTAGACACAACACGGAAAATAGGGAAGCCATCACACAAAACATAAGAGCTAAACCCTTGACAACCATAACTGAAACCTAGAGAAATGACAATAATCAAAACAGTACAACCAAGGACTTAGAACATAAACCATAATATAAAATACAAGACCTCAAAATGCTGGGTCACAAAGACCCAGAACCGTGACATGATCTTTTATGATTTATATTTATATGCGGAGATAAAATGAGTCAACTTTCTATGAGGCGCTTTGGTTGGCTGTTGCATCTTACACTAAATAGGTCATTTAAATGTGGAGACATTCAGAAACATGTCTGATATTGTGTAGAAAAAGTCTGTGTGTATAATTTGGTTTAAAAATAACAGTAAGTTCCACTGTATGCATTCATTCACTCTTAGATTTCTTTTCTTTAGATTTTAATACATTGCACTACTGCATTAAATATAATGAAATTTAATTTCTGAGTCTCCCAGTGCTTGAAAATCACACCTTGCTGGGATCTTCTTTAATTGGTTCCAATGATTGAGTTTAATGTGTTATTTTGAAATTAACTACAAAACTAACTAACTTAGTTGGACTCAACTACCAGGTTGGTGTTCCAGCTCCCCACTTCATCAACGTGCCAGTGTGTTTAAACTGATCTGTGTATTGTCACAGTCAATGAATCTGGTCAGCCGGTCTGCAGCTCTTCGGTTAGCTGATTAGTGTGGTTCAGGATAAATCACTGTCATTGTTGGGAGTCTGCTGGCATTGTAGATGACACATTAATAGAATTAAAGAGTCACACATGCAGAGGCAATAATTCACAGCTTCACTGGATCACTGTTGTATCGATACAGAAGGGCATGGTCCTGGTGTTTTCTAATTTGTGTCTGTGCTTATTAACTGAACATACTCTGGGTGGACATTTCAGTGTTGTTTTACTTAATCATGGGGAATGCACACAGCATTGAGCTGTGGAAGAATTATACTTCAATAAGATTGATTTAGGTTTTGAAAATGTGTGCAACAATCTGGAAAAAGTGCAAATATTCCTACTGGCACAACTACTGTTGATTTGGAGGCTCAGTTTTTCATGGCAGTTTTTGCAAAATTTAACAGAAAAATGGTGGAACAAGTAGGAGAACCAGAGAGGATGCCACAGTCCTTCTGTCCATTTACATTTAGGCTGCCTCAGTGTTATTTGATAGTATTTAAGACTGACTCCATGATGTCATCATCAGGTCTGTGTGGGAGGACTGGTTAACGCCCAAGTAAAAAAGCAGTACATCAAAATATCAAGAGTACATTAGTATATAGATTTCTAGGTTGGTGCAACCAAATTCAAAAATACCTTTAAGTCCACTGTATGTGAGTATCTCACTACCATGCACACACATAAATATGCAAAATCAATCAGGATTTTGGTATTTCATATAATCCCAGATCGATATGGTAGACAGTATTATTACATCTGCTTTCTATGAAAAAGTGAGCAGAATTGTGTTAATGTATTCATTTTTAAATCTATCCTGGAAGAAAGAAATGGGCTTATAGTAACTGGCTGGAAAGCCGCAACGTCTTCTTTCCTCATTTATCAAAGCTGATAAAACTTACAGCACTGCTGCTGGACACTATTAAACCTTAAGGAATATGAACTGCCAGAAATCTTCAATATATCTGTGATGGTGCTTATAAGTCCAAAGGATCATGAAAACATATTAAATCTAAAGTTAAGAAAGTGCTCTTGCATAATGAAATCATTTTTTTCTCACCAGAGTGCACTGCCTCCTACCAACTCTGATATCACATCCAATTTATCCCAAGATAATTGGTATAAAGTCAAAAAGCATCTTAGGATTAAGTATAAAGAGCTCTTCAGGCCAGTTTTGCTATTCATGTTAACCCATTTTGGCCATTTACAGCATTGAATGTGATGCAGATTGGTTAGGGTTAAGGTTAAGGTACAATATCATTCAAGAAATGACACTAAAACCAAATATGCGTAGTGATAAGATGCAACATGCCTGTTAATCATGTGCAATTTCATAACGCGAGGCTTGAAGCGGTGAAGAAAAGGCCTTGCTTTTTCTAATTTTCTAATTATTACAGCCTTTTAGCTGTGTACTGAAGACATAGTTAGCAAATAGCTATTCAAACTTCCTGTTCTTGAGCAACAGAAGTGGCACCCTGTGTGGTCTTCTGCAGCTGTAGCCCATCTGCTGCCTTCCTAACAGCAGTCTGGCCATTCTTCTCTGGTCTATGGCTTCACACAGGCATTTTCACCAACATAACTGGTGCTCAGAAGATATTTTATCTTTTTCAGATCATTTTCTGTAAATCAAAGTGGTGATTTTGTTTCTGAAATGCCCAGACTAGTCATTGAAGTCATTTAAATCACCTTTACTCCCAATCCTGATTATATTTTTGAACTTTAACAGGTTGTTTTAACCATGTTCAGATCCTAATTGCACTGAGTTGCAACCATGTGATTGGCTGATTAGATATTTGAGACAAATAGCAGTTGTGGCCAGTCAATATATACCAATGCTAGTTACCAGAATAATAATCAGAGTCAGAAGAATATAAATAAGGAAACATCTCACTGCATAAATATTTAGGAGCAGGCTGCATGTATTGTTTTCTAAGCTCATATTCATTACCTTAAATAAATGCTAAGTTTTTTTTTATAAGTTTGTCTTCTTTTGTATGGGTTTCCGTGTGTTATTATTTGTAATTTTTTAATACTATTAAGGGGTTTTGTTCTTACAGTTTAATTGTATGCTTTTATTGTTATATTTTTGTTTGACTTGGAAGACACATCACACCTTATCACTAATTTTATACACCCGTGAGAGTTCATGTCATGTAAGAACTCTGCCATTGACCAATCAGAGTTAATCTTGCTTGCACCTAAAGACCAATAAGAGGCCCTGGCGGGAAGGATGAGGGGGCAAGTCATGGGGTGGTGAAACGTGACATGGCTGCCAGAGCAACATGTAACAGACAAAAGGACTCTATGATGATGATGATGATGATGATGATGATGATGATCACCAAAGAGCACTATGGCTGGAAGAGATTACAGTGGTCCTATCTATTCGGACGGCGAGATGCAAACCACGGTTGTCAAGCAGAGAACAGCAATGGGCAGAGTTAATAGCTCTGCCCATCTGAGTTGGCGCAGGAGTGAAGGAGTGGAGAGGAGGACGTGTGAGGATGCTGCCCTGCCTGAGAATTTTAATGGACTTTTATTGGACATTTAGTGGTTTTAATTGATTGGCTGTCATTGCTGGAATTTTTTATAGGTTTTTTTTTTTTTTTAATTTAAATTCTTCTTGTCCCTGCCTTGGCTCTTCTTCTCTACTGCCTTGGCTCCCCTACTGCTCTTCCTATTTTAGAAAGCTTTTCCCTTCTGATCAAACCACGTTGCATAAAGACCCAAGAATTTCTTAAGGTAAAGAAAAGGAAGACAAAATCGAAGGCAAGCATACTCACAAATATGTAACCCTACTGCAAAGCATCACGAGGGAGGAAACTGCATTTGATAAAAATTGATGGGTTCTAGACTTCAGTCATTTATTGCAAAGGGTTCAAGTATTACAGTTCATTGTTACATTGTATAAGCTATTTAAAAAGTATCGAAAATGACTAATACTTTTATTTAAACTTTGAATAAGAGCTCAAAATCAGCATTTCAGTCAGACCTTTTATTCCTTGGATTAATTGTATATAGCAGTGTAGTCAAGAATATCTCCATCGTTCTATTCACACATATAAGACAGATTAAATATCAAAATAAAAGATCTAGCCACACTGTTACTGCATTGACATGTTGAGTACAAAAAAGCTAACTATTATAATTGGATTTCTGTTGAATTCAAAAAATAAAATAACCAATTGCCTCTTGTTTTAATGTGCACTTGTGAGAGAAAAATTTAATGACTACTTCGGTTTTGAGTCTTTTAGAAGAAATCTTTTTGGAATAAAATGCAGCGAACCCATCAATATGTCACATCGTCTACTATTGCTGGAACTGTCCAGCAGGTTTAAACCAAAAGCTAAAAAACATTCATGAATTTAAGCTCATTTTAGGCACTTGAGACAGCAAGGGTAGACTTTTCTCTCGCTCACAGCTTCTTCAAATATGCTTTTTCATACATGAAGTAGAGCTGCATAATGTATTTCATTGGTTCAGTAGAAAAGGAAAAGAATGTCACCTTGCTTTTAACTGTGATTCACACAGACTAAAAGTGAGTTTTCTGCTGGGGACAAAAAAGTTATACTTAACTTTATTAGATTGATGTTATTTGGTGCAGTCTAAATGTTAATACATTTCCTTGACTGGTGAGTCATATGTCTGCTTTGAAAAGGAATCTATTTATATGTAATGAATCATTTCTTACACTTAAAAAGAAATTCTCATACATGTAAAGTGAACAGTCAAGTAGATTGTTTTTCTAAACTTCAGTAGTTTACCACCTGTAAAGGTATCTGCATCTCAGAAAAGGAGCCCACCTCTCACATGAAATAAGTGCAGCATATATGTCAGTTTCATCCCGTTTTTCTTTGTCACCTTCCATCTGTGTCTGTGCTGCCATGTCTTGTCCTTGTTAAGATTCCTAACAGGCACCCGGGAGGCGTCAGGAAACAACGAGTCACTAAACGAACAGACAGATTGTTAATTTCCCTCCTCTAGGCACAGACTGCACAGGGTTGAAGTCCAATCCTGTTTGCAGACTGAGCAAAATACTGTCACTTTTATTAGCTTCCTGACCACATCAATCTGTCTCTGTGTTTGTGCCCTGTCTTTCCACCCTCGACTTCCTTCTTACCACTGACATATTTTTCACTCCCTCTATCCCTCTTCTCCTTCACTGATCTTCTGTCTCTGTCTCCCTACTGGGCAAAGTAAGCTAAAAATAAAAAGTGACACATTGTATATTAATAATATATTGAATATGAATTAGACAGGAGGGTTGAGTCACGCCGAGGGATTTTTGAGACTGAAGAAATAGCCAACTAAGAGTTCGTTAAAACACACCCAACCTTTGACCAGAAAACCCAGACCGTGTTGGTAATAGATCAATCATTCCAGCTCTTTGGGAGAACAAACCAATAAACAGTAGATGAAGGAATTGCCTTCATCCACCTTTATCATGATGCAAGACAGCAACTCTAAACAAACTGCTCAGAGACCTGAGGTCTTGCATTGATCTCAAATTCCAAATGGAAGCACAAAAACATGATTTTCTTTCCCTCGACTATTTACATACTTTTTGAGGGCAGTGTACATCTGCTGCAGTGAGGCTTGTATTAACAAGAGCCACTAGCTCCATCAGCAACAGATGGTATGGGGGCTTTGTGTTTAGCCTCTCTTGTTTACATTCTGAAACAGTGGAGAAAAAAAAAACCTGTGGTTTACTTGAAAAAAAGCTCACTGGATAATAGATGACTGTAGTTGTATATATGAGCAAAACTCTCAAGTAGTTCTTGCATTTTGAACATTTGAAGTGGAATATAAGTTGAGTACACATTCTACTACCTTTGTATCTTCTACATTATGTCTTTGAAGATGATGCAGACTTATAGCAGCAGTCAAAGGTGACTTGTTTTTGAAGTATGCAACTATTATTTCATAATGTTTTTAATTGCTCAGCAGACAGTAGGAATATTCTAACTTTATACATCAGAGGAGAGAGTCTTTTCCCCCTCACACTGTCGGTTTTCCTTCCTGTTTGACAAACACTGGGCAGGCTGCCTTTTTATTTCTGGTGGATGGACACTCTACTTAAAGGTCAGACTGATGAAGTGCTGCTGAATTCCCATCTCTGCTGAGGACTTCTGAAAACCCCTTAGAGTACTGTTGGATTCTTGGTCAGATCCTCCACAGAGGCTTTCTTTTTTGTTCTCAGTTACTCAGTGCAGCTAACTCTGGGAAGAACGCTAGTGTTTCCAAACTTTCTCCACTTTAGGCCACTATGTCCTTAGAAAATTCCTAAAATTTAGGCTACAGTTGTACTGCAGACTTCTACAAAGAATATTTTGCTATGAAAGTGAGACCTTAAACAAAGGTGTGTTCCCAACACATTAATTATTCACAACACTTAATTTAGGCAAATAACCCGAAAAGTTTACCAGTCTGCCACAGCAAAGCAAAACTAGAAACACTGACATGAGACACTGACTTTCAAAGTAAAACAGGAAACATAAAACAGAGATGCTGACTTGACAAGAGGATACAGCTGACAGGGGAGACAGAAAACCATGCAACACACAGAGATAAACCAGAAGATTAAGAACTCTAACATAGAAACCAAAAGACTAGAAATTATAAATACTAACAACAAAGTTCAATAATATTGCAAAACTCCAAACACTAGGTCAATGACCCAGGTACTCTAACAGAAAACTTGTTTGGCCTGATGTACATCATTAAAACTTTCCAGTTGCTGTTCCTCTTTTATAGTTGTTCTTGCTGCTGCTCTGTAGCTTATCGACAGAAAAGGCAATATAAAGCACTCTTACTTCTGCATGTAGATGTCAGTTATTATGATGTGGCCAGCAAATTAGAAGCCCCTTGTCGACCACCACATGGCAACGGTGATGCTACCTCATTTGGGTTGAGAAGAGACAGTGATTGATGGCCAGGTGTCACGCAGCAAATTGTCCATTTCCACTCACACAGAGATATGCATAAACGCTTGCATGCACCAGTACACACAGAGTAAATGCCCACCCGCATACTTACTCAGCCACGCAAACACTTATTTATCACACACACACACACCCTAAACTAAATGAAAAGTACTGTGGCAGTCGTTCTCTGTATATTGCTTCCCATCAGTCACAATGTTACAAGTGGTACAGCTACCTGTAAGACCACACTAGGATATACACATACATTACCTTGCATCAGGTAAACTATAATAAAATGAGCCTGGGAGAAGCAGTGAGAAGATGCTTCAATGTGAGTTTATTCTGATAAGGAATAATTGCTGGTTACATTCTGTAAATTGGGCCAGGAGATGAGCATGGTAATCAATATATATTTAGATCTTAAAGAGATAGCTCCACCACTGCCTTTTTAAGAAAGAATTTAAAACATGTAAGCAAAGCCTAGATTCTGAATTAAATAAAAACAAAACACACTGCTCAGGGGGCTGGACAACATAGGTGTTCCTTAACAGCTCAGTACTCGGACCACAACCTAAGCCCAAAATGACATTGATGCTCACCTCAGTACTAAGGCTGGCCCACTGAGAGAAAGAAGCGCTTCTCCCCAGTTTTTATACTGCAAGGGTGAGTGATTGCTGAGTGGAGCCAGCTGTGCACTGGGTCTACAGGAGAAAGTGGTTGGCACTGGAGTACAGAGAGGAAAACAGGACACACCCACACAGCAGCAATGCTACTGTAGCTCCATAACACTGTTGTTATAGAGATTTCCAACCTGGTTGGTCTTTAATCGCTTTAATCTTTGTTAACTAGTTAGACTAGCAATATGAATTCTAGTGGTTCCTGTAGTCACATGTTTTTGTAACACTTAGTTCTCAGTTGCCAGTCACCCCTGCATGCCTCCCCTATCGCTCTTAACATTCGCCAAATGGTTTTATTCCTGTGGATGATTTTAGCATTTCATTGTGTTTTCTAGTTTTATCTTGCATGAAAATCATTAGCCCCGTTTTTTCCAAAAAAAATATTTTGGGTAAGTCTTTTTTTTCTGTGGCATTTTATCAATTTTTTCCTTAAATGTTTCTTTTCATATTGTTCCTTTAGCTGATTTGACTCATTCATTTGCTCAAACTGTAACATGCAAAGCAGTGGTCTTGCACAAGAAGGTAAACCATGAAACAAAGCACAGAGTGATTTCAAAACATTCAATCTTGACATGTGTATATAGATAGGACGTAGATATAGGCATGGTCATCTGTTTTAGCTTGTGGTAGACAGTAGTAGGGTTGTAGCAGGGTACTTTACTGAAAGGTGTGAAGAGCCCACAGCATTTTTGCCAGTTATGTGTGGTCATGTATCTGATTAATCACATCATCTATTCTAAATACATTTCTCCAGTGCTCTTTGCTGTACGTAACCACATCATATTAAACAGAAATGGTTTACAGGAAGGATGTGACTTCTTTCAGTCTTCAAGGACTTTGAATAAAATGTATTATTTTCTAGATCTTACCTTTTATCAATCAGTAGTTAATAAGGGACTTTTTCATTTCTCTTGGATTGAAATCCCGCTTTACTGACAGTGTACTGTTCAGGTTTCTTTGAATATACGTCAGTTGTGATGTTTACCTTTGTAGATCAAAGCACCTTTGATTCAAATCTCTTTTGAAATCACACCGGTCAGCAAGAGTTAGAGGAACTGGCCTTTCTCATCTCCTTATCTCATCTGCTGTTTTGTGTTTGATTTGCCCATATGCCTTTCTGGCTCTGTTCTTTTTTCCTATCACCTTTAAATAATCCAGTGACCTGTTAATATCACCCGGCAGAGTGAAAATATCATGGCTAATGCGGAGAGCAATAGCAGCTTTAGATTGAGGAGTCCACTTCAGCACTAATCCAGTCACAAGGGATGGAAAGGGAGAATAGAGAGGGAGACTTAATTTACACCTAGTATGGAAATGTGATTTCAGTCTAGATATGCACTTAGTCTACACTGTAGGTGCAACTCAGTTTTTTCAGACTTGCTTGACAGATTGCCTTTTCACTTTCAAAAATAACTTTTTCTTTTGTATATGAAGGGTACACGTGTGTATGCATACATACTTACAGCAGCTGTTAAGGCGCTGTCCCGTAATCAAGCATTAAAGCATCATGAGATTTTATTTAAATGTTTGTTAAAAGTGTGATTTCATTGCAGTTCTTAGACAGTACAAATATGTGGGAAAGAACAAAACAGTTTTGGAAAGTCTTGTGTACCTAGGATCAGATATGCTTAAATTTGTTCCTTAAATTTGACTTAAATTCCTCTCAATTAGGACTCAGAGCTACAAAAATCTGTACTCTTCCGGATGTGAACATACCCCCCAGTTGTCTCTAAATCTTAAGTTGCATTTTTGGCAAAGGCAGATGCAATTTTTCCCTAGGAACTACTAAATTAAAAACATATTGTTGTTTATGATGCACACGATTTCCATTTTAAAGGGATATATGGTTTGTTGTTAATATAAAATATGCACACTATTAAGTGTTTTTATAAAACTTGTTATTGATTAGTACCTTAAAATGGTTACTAAGGACCCCAAAGCGCTTTACACACTCAGTCATCCACCCATTCACACACTGGCTACATTGTAGCCACAGCCACCCTGGGGTGCACTGACAGAGGCGAGGCTGCCGAACACTGGCGCCACCGGGCCCTCTAACCACCACCTGTAGAGAATGGGTGAAGTGTCTTGCCCAAGGACACAACGAGCGAGACTGTCCAAGCCGGGGCTCGAACCGGCAACCTTCCGATTACAAGGCAAACTCCCAACTCTTGAGCCACGATCGCCCCTTAAAATCAATGAATAGATTCAGATAGTAACAAAGATGAGTTAATGACAAGTAGTTAGGTGAAAGCGTATAGGCTGGTAAGTATGAGAAGCTATGTGCCAACGACAAAAACTATACCAGCATTAATGCTGTTTTTAGACTATGTGGATTATATTTGTGCCTGCCATAAAATCGCTGCCTCTGATAGTATATCGCCTCAGGAGATGGCATTTTTCTAATGCAAACACATCATACTCGACTGACTCACTCAGCTTCAGGCTTCCAGCATTGCATCCGCAGACTGTGTATCTGAAACCTGTATTTTTTTTTAATGGTGAGCAGTGGGCAATGACTCTGGTTAAAAGATGTCTGAATTTAGATGTCTGGTACTCACTTGATCTCATGAACTCAGTAAGCATCTTGTGGTCAGATTATGATTTCATGTCTAACTGGACATGTATTATTTTGACTTCTTAGTAACAGTGTGGGTCTACTGTGACTGAGAAGTGGGTTTCGCTTTTCCAGTTAGTTCCACCCCTCACTCGGCACAACACCAAGATAACGATGGAAGGAAATGCTCATTTTGAGAACATTGAGACATGACTCATATCATGGTGGTTACATCTGTCTTCTTTATGCAGTCGATCATCACCGATCATCTGATATCTAATATTTACCCATATGCAGGTAAGGAGAAGGAAAATGAAAACAACAGGTGTGGAAGAGAAGTGATTTCTCTTTAACATAAATGTTCTTTTATTATTATCTTTTTGCCTATTTCCATCCTTCACAGTCTTAAGATTTTTTTTGTTTTGTTTTCTCAAATTTCAGCGCAGCACAGTGAGTGGGATCAGCACACTGCCAGACTGATAGAGGACCTTGTCAGTTGTGGTCAGTGGACTGGAATACTGGAACAGTCTTTTTTTCTTTTTATTTGTCCCTCTTGTATCTTACCTTGTGCTTGGAAGCATGATACTGTATATGCAATAACACTGCTTTCACAGAAAAACATTATTTTTCTTCTTTTTTTTTCTCTGCTTCAAGGAACATCATGTGCTTTATTTATAAACTGAGAACACATTAGTCTCTCAAGTCTTTTGTTATCTCTTCTCTCCTGTTTTCATGATTCACAGCGTTGAATTACAGTTTGTTAGTTTCACGTCTCTCAGTCCAGCTCTTTTGTTGGTGAAGCACACAGTGATCTCAACTGGTACTTTTCAGTTTTACTTTCAGCTTTTTTCCTTTTCTGCATTTGTCAAAATGGATTTTTATTTCAGAGGTTTTTAAAAATTATTTCTGTTTTTTTTCTCACTTCTCAAATTAATTTTACTAAGTACAGTTCTGAGGTACTCTTGTGCACATATTTCCATTTCTAACTGCTTTGTGACACATAAAGAACAAGGCTTCCTGTAAGGTAATCCTATCCCACAGATGGTCTGCAGACCGGGCAAGCTTTCCATAGCGGCACATAAACAGTTTTCTGCTTGCTGTAGGTTCTGATTAGAAGGTTTCTAGAGCAGCTCAAGAACTGTCTTTGCTAACAGCAGTCCAAGATGTTGTAGTGAGAATCTATTTAACAGAGGTATGATAGACACACTGGACAGCAGCCAATTCATACCCAGAAGCACTACAACACAAACCTGACCAGCATGCTAGCTAGCTTGCTAGAAACCAAGAGCACTGAAAAGCTGAGGCTGGTAAACTAGCACACTGATTGAGTATGACGTCATTCTGTCATCGTGTGGTTGTGGATCCATTACTTTGGTGAAATTTCAGAGAGAGATAGCTTTACCTCAAATGTAATCTAATCTAATGTCTCAATGGGAAGGAATATTCATATAGTGCTTTTGCAGTGGCAAATGGAATAGAAGCCAGAAGCTAGAAGCAGAAAAGATTACCTTTGTAGGCAATTTTAAAACATTTACTTGAAAGAAACATTTGCTCTTGGCATGGTAAGTTCTTTTTAGTTTTGTTTTAGTTTACTGGGCTGAGATTTCAAAATCTCACACAGTCTGTTTTGCTAAATATAAAATCTGTTGTTTTGTGTGCAATCCTTTTCCTGTAGATATCTGGACTGAATGAGGTACTTAAATTTGCAGTAGTTTGCATCTATCAGACCTGGTCAAACAAAAATTTTATTCATGAAAAAAATGTTCATTGCAGATTTAAAACTACAACAATGACAAATAACAAGGACATAATGAATTTTTACCTTTCATTCCAGGAAACTGAGATAGTAATTTTCTTCAGTTATAAATGTACCAGTATGTGAAAATATGTCTTCAATGTAACTCCAGTTTCCACTAGTATAAAAATGTACAAATAGTGATTTCAGACTAGTAATTGTATCTTAGAGGCACTTTTTCTAAACCAATTTAAGGGTAACTTATAATCAGTTTAAAGAAGCCATTTAAATAATATCAAGGTGTGAACTGTAGGAATTTAATGTATTTACTAGTCAAGGAAAAATGCTTTAGTGCTAAAAATCTAACCTACAGATTAATTAATATTTGAACAGAAATGTAAAAATGAAGTAAATGCACAGTTACGTTAACAGATATTCTTTGGGGGAGAAAATGGCAGGTGATATTTTGTCTCTGTGTCACACACTTCATTATAATCTTTCCTAAAAATAGAAACTCTACAATGATGGTGCAGCTTTAAGTTCTGCAGTACACAGCTTCATCTGTTGTATTGATTTTTGTTTTGCTGAGTTTTCAAACTCAGTTTAGGGCTTTGGTGTAGAGCTAGTGAGTCATCACACAGCAGAAAGACACAGGAAAATTACCAATTACATACACTGTTATTGCTTCTTTGGTTTATAAGAGAAACACAATTGTCTTCAAAGGCAACGAGATCCAGTAAATATAGCCCAAACACTGGCAGTAAGGATTAGAAATCAACATGAGTTTAAGAGTTGATGAGTTGCAACACCAGCTTAATACAGTCTAGAGTCTGCAGGTTCTGCTGTGGCACAGCCATGAGTCACTTATCAAGTGTGCTTCAGTCTGCAGAGAGAAAACATTTGAGGTTCGGGCGGCTGCATCCTGTACCTCAAAGGACCAAGTGACAGGATGATGAAGGGTTTTATCCTGTGTGTGTTTACCCTACACAGCCCAGTTCACAGGAGCCTTCATTGGTACAAAGTCATGAACTGTGAGCATGAAAAGGCAGTAGCAAAGCATCACTTTTGAATGCCAGATATATAACCTCTTACCTACCACCAGGTGCCTGTTGACTCACTGGGGTTGGATTTTGCTTTGTCCACATGTTACATTTACAGAAGACACATTTTCAGAAAACTAGAAGATGTAATGTTTCAGATAAAGTCGAGGTGTTTCAAGCAGAGGTGGAAGATAACTCAACCCTAACCCTAAATATGTTTCCAGTAACTGTTAAATGGGGTGTAATGGGAGCTTAGGTTAAAATGTGAAATCAAACTAACAAACCAAGCATAAACAATGACTTGTGTGTGCTGTATGCATTGTATAAACAGAAAGGATGCTGCCACTTGCCTGCACCAAGTTACCTATTACATTATGCAACACATTAGGAGGAAATACACGTCATTTTAACAAAACAGCACCATATTATCATGCCCTTTAATTATTTTAATAAAGTATTCCACTAACCTGGGCCTATTCACATAATTAAAATCACATTGATTTGAATGAGGTGACAATATGTCTCATGCACCTCTTCATATATAAGTTATATTATATCTACATTTATGTCAGCTTTACAGTTTTCCAGTCTATGACTCTGCACTTTCAAAAGACTCTGCAAGGGAAAAAATGCTTAGCTTTTCTTGCAGATTACAACCTAACATGACATAATGATGCAGGCTGTTACACATTGCAAGGCAATAATAATGGATTCATCTTGGTGTATTATAGGACCAACAATAGCTCTAGTCATTTACCAGCGGGTTATTTTGGCCCAGTCCACGTCTTATTTCTAAATTACTTATGGTCTGGATACAAAAGGATCTCAGAAATATATTTTGTTGTTTGCTGAATGCTGATTTTGACATGACTGCATGATATTTCTTTCAGATTTGGCAGACTTGTCATCATATTTTTATTTACCATTCTGACCACTGAAAAAACAGACTTTTGGGAAACGGGGGGATTTCTTTAAAATCCTTGATCCAACCTTCTTTATTCCATGTAACAAAAGTAGTTACTGTACAAGCTGAGGAATAACTTTAATAACTGGGTTATTTAATGGCATGTTAGATAGTCATGTCTTTGTGTAGCTTTGGCTTGTAAGCAAAAAAATTAAACAGAATAACGGTGTTCATCGTTTGTGATCAAATCTTAATCAAGTAATCATGTCTGCCGTGAAAAAGACACTACACCGTGGATTCATTACACACTTAAATCTTATCAATGTCATAAACACTGACATTGATAAGATTGGAAGAAAAGAGAGAGATATTATCAAGGAAAACTGACATGAATAAGAGGTAAGACAGAAAGAAAGTAAAGGACACTCAAACATAAAAAAGCTGAAAAAAAAAAGCATTTGCTATCTAATCAACGTTTCCTCCAATAAAAGCAGAACTACCACTTCCATCCTCAAATGCTTATTTATGCAGCACACTCTAATTGCTATGTTTTTGGATTCATGCTACATTTCATAGATCTGGCATTTCAGGCTTCCACTTCAGATTACAGCTGTGAACAGTACCCTGTATTTATGTCAGACAAAATATGCAGAGAGAAAGTGAAAACTTTCAACTCTCAGCAGGTTAGTTGTTGTTAGCTTTAACGAGATTAAGTGTGGAGCTGATTTGATAAAACGAAAGAAAAATCACTAAAATAAGACAAACTGGGAATAAAAGGAGAGCTCTGACAAAACAGTAATTAGAGAAAGCTAGTCTAGACAGAAAGTTATAGCAGACAGAAAATTACACTATTATTGTTATTGAAGGATAGTCGCTGGTTTAAAAACCTCAGAAAGGTCATTCTATCAAATGACAGAAGGCCAGACTGTATTCAACTGTGTGTTCAAGTTTTGTTCACTTTAGGCTTAAAAGCATTGTTGGAAACGTCTTTGTATATATAGTAGTGGGCATTAAAATGACAACTTTTCGATGTCTTTAACCAGCCAGTATTGCAGTAAACACATGTTTTATATATTTGCAACATGGTAATGGGTCTGGCTGAATTTCTATAGAACTTAAGTAAATGTCAGACAGTTCAGATTCAGTGACAGTAAGTGATAGGCTATTCAGGTGTTTCTGCATTATCCTTTTTCATTTATAATATCCTGCACTTTTCCAAAAAGGACTGTTCTCTGTGACCATCTTCAACAAGTAGCATCAAATAGTTTTATCTGTACATGCTACAAAAATGTTGTATGTAATCCAAAATCATGCCCCTAGTTTTTCCTAGTGCAAATGTCACATGGTGCTCTGAATCTTTCCAGTCCTTTAGGCCCTACCATGGCTACACCAACCAATATCACTCATCTCAGAAAATAATCCTAGTCCTACACAGGAGGCACGACTTTAACATCTGCATAGCTGTTGATAATTTAGGCTTGAGTTTACATTGTGCTGACCCACTTACTAAGTAAAGTAAAATTTTATTTATATAGCACCTTTCAAGATAAAATCACAAAGTGCTTTACAGAGGCAGAAAACAGACATTAAAATCTAAAACAAAACAAAATCAACCAAAAGCGAGTTTAAACAGAGGTTTTTAACTGCTTTTTAAAAGACATGACTGAGTCCACAGATCTCAAACTCAAATGCAGTGAGTTCCAGAGTCTAGGAGCCACTGATACAAACGCTCTGTCACCTTTTGTTTTTAATCTTGTATGCGGGACAACCAGCAACCCCTGGTCACAAGACCTCAGGGACCTGCTGGGGTGATAAGAAAGAAGAAGATCACTTAAGTAAGTTGGAGCTACACCATGCAGGGCCCTATAAGTCATGATTATGATCTTAAATTGGACCCTGAACTTGACAGGGAGCCAATGCAGTTGAATCAGCAGGGGAGTGGCATGGGAGTATTTGTGAGGCTTTGTCAGAAGCCTAGCAGCAGCATTCTGAACACCTTGCAGTCGTTCTAGGGAGGCATTACGTAAGCAAGTAAACAAGGAATTACAATAGTCTAAGCGAGATGAAACAAAAGCATGAATAATCATTGCCAATTCGGAATGTGACACAATGGGACTCAGCTTAGCGATATTTCTTAAATGGTAAAAACAAGAGCGAACCAAAGATTTGACGTGTGTGTCCAGCGTCAGAGCTGGTTCAAATGTAACACCAAGGTTCCTAATGGAGGGTTTAATATAAGAAGCAAGAGGGCCTAGATTTTTAACCACAAGGGGAACAAATTTCTCAGGAGCAAAGACAATGACTTCCGTTTTATCAGCATTTAGTTGAAGGTAATTACCAGCCAGCCAATCTCTAACGGAATCTAAGCAGGACTGCAGGATTTGGAGCTTAGAAACATCAGGTGGCCTAAAAGAGATATATAGCTGAATATCATCTGCATAACAATGATATGAAATATCAGAGAAAGAGCTAAGAAGTTGCAGAAGAGGGAGTAAATACAACAAAAACAATACTGGTCCCAAGACAGAGCCCTGAGGCACCCCATAGGCAAGAGCGGATCTGAACTTAGAGGTAGCCACAGAGAAAGATTGATTTGACAAATAGGATTTAAACCATTCCAATGCGATACCCGATACACCCACCCAGTGGTTTAATCTATCTAACAAAATAAGATGATCAACAGTATTGTGCCTTTCTCCCATGCTGTGACTATAGGTTCTTCATTTTGGCCTCAACTACTAAGCTAATTTACAAAACATCAATACACAGGCGTAGACATTAAAGAAGTCTTAAGGGCCTGGTCATCTACTCACTTTGCCCATACAGTAATCCATCTATTGTGATACCACAGGCTACTGAGGAATAAACCTTGGTGGCCCTAAATAGTCAAATGTAGTTCTGTGGTTCTTGCATTATAATGGCTACTACAGCAGTCCAACAGTGCTATTTGCTCTGCAGGAACACAAAGATATCTCAACAATTCACTTTTGACAAGGCTTACTGGTGCTTTTTTTTTATTTCTACAGTTCCTGCATGTGTTCTGGATAATCTGTTATTGTTGTATATTACACTTTCCTTGACAAACCATCAGTTTGCTTCTTTATCAGCTATCAAACACAAAGTTTACACTATGTTATGGATAGTCATTAAACCGCCAGTGTAAGTGTGCACCCGGATCAAACTATAAATGTACAGCTGAATCTGGACTCCACAGGCGGGTGACATTTGTAACATGCAGAAGTTTATCAGTCTTATGTTTATTTTTTCAAATGTTGCATAAAAATAAAGTAGGCCTTGAGGTATTTCGCTGTGATAGATTGTAAAATCTGCATCTTCTCTTTGATTCTGTAGAAGGGGAAAGATTGTGATCCCAATAATAGTTACCATAGAAAATCTTGGCAGGTGGTACAAAGGTGACAAGGACAAGTACAGGTGAAGAACAGCGAAAGGAAGCAAAGGAGGCCATCAAAAGTATGAAAAATTGTTCAGACAGCCTCGAGTCAAAGGTCCCTTCTTAACATAAGATGAAGATGTGAATTTTCTCATCTGGCAATAGGACATATATACGCACATACTTCTTCCTGGAAGCTGATTTGCTATTGCTGCCTCTCCAGGGTCACTGCTAGTGTCTGTTTCGGTGCTACACCATAATTTAAAGGAAGTGCAATGTTGCTATGCCAACACCAGTCAAGGCCAGAGATAGAGAGGAGGGAGAAGAGACTGATGTGTGATGAATATTGATTCTTTCAGTGTACCATTTGGCCAGTCACTGTTTTCTGATTAAGGGTGATGAAGCACTAAGAACTGAGCAACATGCAGAAACACATTCATCAGTCAGTGTGCACTAGCCTTTTTCATGAAAACCATTTAAATCATTCCAGAATTTTCCAGAAATTTTTAGTATTCTTTATTTAATTTAATCTTACCTAGCATTGCCTCATATCGCTACCTTGTTAAGTTACCATCATCAGTGGGATTTATCTGAGAGGTATACTATATGTAAGATTAATGTGTTAGCAGGTTATATTGAGCCTGTAGCAAGGTTTATGAAACTTATTCTGAACACATAACTTGATCTGGAGATCTGTTCGGTTCACTTGTTCTTTTCTCTCTGGACTGGTCCAGATATGCTGCCAAATCTGTTTTACACAGCTTTATTTATTTATGAATTCACAAGACTGACAGCTTTCTGTAGCACAGATCTCTTGTTTTAGCTGCAGTACCTGCCTTCTGTTTTGCAGTTTTGTTATGTTCTTCATAACTATCAATGACATTTTCCTCCTGACTGAAGTGTTCCACTCATGTGCGATAGACAAGTTAAACCATAAACTGAGCCTGAAACAGAAAGTCTGTGAGTACAAAGAAACTTGATTGTCACTGCCATGATATCCCCCAGTCACTGACTGGGTTTTTAAGTTTTCTAGAGCCAGCTAATTCAAATAGAATCTAACTATATGGAATTTGCTTTGTGGTGCACTCCACAAGTTAAACAAAGTTTGAATACAGATTGCAACAAAACTAAATAAGGTTGTTTTAAGCTTTATATAACCTGCTACATGTTACTGCACATTGCAATAAAATGGGTTTTGCTACTGATGACTTACTGACTAATTCAGTGCCTACTGCTACTGCAACAATAAGCAGCAAGCACACAGGTAAGACACACAGGTAAGGCAGCAGCTAATCAGAAAGGTATCAGCAGCCGTAAAACCACTAAGTTCTTGATCCACACCCGTCAGAGCTATATTTTCTTTTTAAATTTTTATGCTGTAGATCACACTATTTAACAGACAAGTTTACATTTTTGGCTGTCTAATCTTGAGAGGTGTTTATCTGATATTCTTCACACTGAAAACTATATTGTAGGGGAATCTAGGAAGTACAGACACATTTGAGGGTTTCTGGAGGGTTGCTGGCCGTTTTTAGCATCTTTACAGCATTTTCCTTGATTTATTACCTCACAATTATGTCTTGGCCCTCTGGGACCTGATAATAATTTTCACAGTTCATATAACCTGGTTTATAATTAACCCTCTAAAAGCAAATATCGTCATCTTTTGTCCCAGATTTAAGAGATCAGAACTTAAAGATTGATTTGGTGACCACACGTAGGTGGCAGTCAGGCAATAGGGTACATTAGCCCCTGTGTCCTGTTATCAGTGGTAAACCCGTCTGCCCCAGGTGAATACAAATACATCAAGGCTGCAAAAACATGATTTCCTTTGGGAAATTCCTGACGGACCCCTCAAATCGTTGCAGAGAGTGAGGTGTGAGGGAGGTTTCATGCACTTGCTCTGGTTTGATCTGACCTTGTGTCTGTGAGGAAAATGAGGTCTTCATTTAATAAAGGGACTCTCACTGTCTTGGGTTCTAACACCTACCACTTTAAGCTTCACCGCAGTATCTAAGTGGGTGTACTTTATTGTAGTGCAAGTCAAAGCCTGAGTCATTTCCCCCCTAGAAGCATGGAGTTAAGAGATACAAGATTGTCAGTGTTGATTGAAAAGACCGATCTAACAAAAAGCCTTGGCTGTGGGACACAACAATAGACACTACAAGCATTTACAGTCTGCAAAATACTAATGTTTTTGCTATTTATAAGCCTACCTTAGATTTTATACAGAATGTGCATTTTATTTAAGATAGCTGAGCACTCATAAAAAAAATTAACCCCAGATTAAACTGGTGCAATATGGCCAAGTTTACCCGAGAATACAAACATTAATTGGATGGAAAGGCAAGAAGGACACAATTTTTCAAACCTCAGTTATATAGCAGTTCAGTAGACATAACCCTGCCTTCTGTCCAAATTCTGTTTTATGGAATCATTACAAGTACATTTGTAGCCAAATATTTTATTTATATATATATTATTTTTATTTTGTTTATATCATTTGATATTGGATACAGGTGTTGTTGTTTTTTTTGATAATCCAGGTAATAATCAGAATTACTGTCGTCCTTTATTTTTAATCCTATAATCCTGAAGCCTGCTCACTCAGTCATCCCTGAGGCTGCCTGAAAAGCAAAATTGTGTGACTGAGGACACGCTCCACACACAAACACGCAGGACAAGAATTATGTTTACAGCACTCAAAGCAAATTGAGGGAAACAGGAGGGTAAAAAGAAAATGTCACACACACTTACATGTGCTGGCAAGCATGTCCCTCTAACTGTGTGGGGAGAGTTTGCAAATGGCTTGACACCTACATAAAACACATCAGGACACAAGCATGGGTAACCATGAGCATGTACCACACCCACGCATAAAGATGCCTGCACTTAACTTTCTATTCCATAGCTTCAAATAAGAAAATGTGCAAATGTGCACATGACATTTACTCTTTCAGCCAACAAACTCTTTCAACAAATTCAAAATTCCTCTAACACTATTGTTTTATGGATGTTGTAGTTCTACTTCTCCCCCTCTGCTGACTGACAGGACCTTTAAAGCAATGACAGTACTGCCAAGTGTTGCTCTACAGTTACGTTTCCCTTAGTTAAGAAAGGGGTTTGGCGGTCGAAAGCATGACATGACAGGAGAGTACAAAGGTGCTATATTTGCTTCTTCATCTGGGTACGGCAGGTTTCTGTTAGCCGTCTCCCTCCCCCAACTCCATCTTATTAATCAGTGGTCCTCATAATCTCAAAAGCTCAAATATTACTATTTAAGCCAGAAACCATATATTTATTTCTAAAGCAAATCACAAGATTAACAGGTTGTGTTTTTGTGTGTATTTGTCTTCTCTTTACAAATTTATAATACTATGGATTTTACAAATTCAGCCAGTGCCTGTGCTATGGGGCATCCAGTCATCCTAAATGCTAACAGCATTTCACTTGACAGCATTTGACCTATGCTAGGAAAAATGCTGATAGGTTAAAACATTGGCCTAAAATGTAGTGACAGTGGAGTTTACATCAAAAAAAGAATGCAAAAAAAAAAAAAAAAAAAAAAAGGAAAAGGCAAACATCAAAACTATAAATCAACTCAGAAATTTCATTAGGTGAATTTATTATGAAATACTGAGATAACAGACCTCCCCTATGAATGAAACTGATAGTTTCAATTGCTTTTGAAACTGTCAAAATGTCATGGCTGTGTGAAGGCATGCAGGAATGGTGGACCCAACAGCAGGACTCACAGAGGCAAACGTAAACTCAAAAACACTCAGCTTTATTGCTGAGTTGCAGAAAAAAAAACCCCAGAAAAATAACTAAAACTGATCATACAAATAAACTAAACAGGCAGGCAAGCTGGCAGACGGAGCACGCAGTGTAGAATAAGGCAGAGGTCCCCAACCTTTTTTGCGCCATGGACCGGTTTATGCCCGACAATATTTTCACGGACCGGCCTTTAAGGTGTCGTGGATAAATACAACAAAATAAAACTAGTACCGGTACCAAAAAAAAGAAGATTTATTCATAAGACACATGAAAAGACCCAGGAAAACCGAGTAAACGATAAAAACGATAACAAAATAACGCTGAAAACCGATAAAAACCCATGAAAACCATACATTTCACACCTGAGCCTCTACTCTCGTGGCCCGGAACCAAACGACTCACGGACCAGTACCGGTCCGAGGCCCGGGGTTGGGGACCGCTGGAATAAGGGACGACAAAACGATAGCAGGGTAAGGTACAGACACTAAATACAAGAGGTGAACAATACCATAAGAAAACAGCTGGGAGACACGGCTGACACTGATTAAACAAACGAGACGGGAGAGCATGCAAAACTGACACTGACATAAGACAAAGACTTTCAAAGTAAAACAGGAAACTCAACACACATGTAGAGACACAGGCTTTACACAGAGACCTGACTGAACTGGAACAGTGGGAGTACTGAATCAAAACCTACCTACTAGCAAATCTTAACAGAATACATAACCAGAATAAAACAAGAACATACGATAATATTAACAAACACAAAAAACTGAGTCATCAGACCATGTCTCCAGGACCATGACACGAAATGTGGCACTATGTATAAAACAGCATTTCTTTCTTAAACCAGAAAATATGCATTTTACTTCGCTTCTATTTTGATTGTTTCATTTAAAATCTACTGTGCTGGTGCGCAAAAAGGAATTTACAAGAATTCTATCTCTAACTGCAGAAATGTTCGTTTCTACAGTTTCCAAAAGAGGAGGGGGTGGGGTCAGACAACAAAAAGACTTGCAAAGTAAACAATCTGTTCTAATAATTCTATTTTCAGAAGTCTAGATTAAGTGGGAGTGAAGAGTTGGGCTGCACATGGACAAGGGGGGCATCGCATCAGCAGCAGGGCAGCAGGTTCAGTATTGGGTCAGTCACTTTAGAATAGGAAGTCCAGAGTGTTTGCTGAGTGTTGGTGATGGCGTCTCTGCCAAGATGGGATTTTTCTGTCTTGTGCCTTCTTCTCTTTGCTATGTTCTGTCTCCCTCTGTTCATTTGCCAATAGTAGTAATCACATTACTATCACTACACTCATGCACACAAAATCACACAGACAAGTACACAAAGCCATTGAAAAGATAGCCTGGTTTAAAGCATCATGCTGGTGTACCTTTCTTTTTTATACAGCTAATAAAGCCTGTAAGGAGTCTAAAGTTGCATTTACCACAAAGCATCAGCTGTCTGCTGGCGGAGGATTAACTTACCTCAGAGGCGTCACAGGCGCCTATTATTTTCAGAAATGCCTAAAAACATCTCAGACACAGTGCTGCACTGAGCTATTACAGCAAAACATGCTGGACAGCATGTGAAATGCAACTTTTACTTACTTTCCCTCACTTATAGTTTTTGCTTTGAGGAAAACTCTTTTTAGGTTTGCCTCATTAGGCGTGCAAAACGGTGACAATGCAAACAGAGCCGAGAATAATGACTGATAGAGATTTAGTGAGTTTCTCTTTCATTTTGGGTAAAAACATAATTCTGGTAGTGTGATCATGGCGTTCAGAAGTGATATCAGAAGAACTGCATTTGTTAGAGGAGCAGCGCAGCATGCCTCTGGGTTGCTTTAAATGGATGCATGCATGTTAATGGCAGCAAAAAAACAAAACAAAAAAAAAACGTAACTCTCGTGATAGCCTTTAAAGATGTAAACACATTCTGTCATAAAACCATTTAGCAAGTAAGTTTGGCAGTTAGCAAAGACCAGCACATTTTCCTTTTTCCAAATAAACACATTAATTTCTGATCCCCCCCCACACACACACACACATACACTAACTGCCCTGCTTTGATCCCATAAATCGCCTCTTTCTCTTCTCTCCCTCCTGTGCTCCAATGCTCACTTCTCCATGTACCAGGAAATATTGGATTGATAAAATAAACAGCCAACTCAACTTACTTTGATCTTTGCAGCTACTCTACTCCTTTTGCCTTCCTACTTTCTTTCTCCGATGCAAATCTTGCTCTTGTTCACCTCCACATGTCAGATTTGCTCTCCCAGCATGCTCTCCCATGCCTTTTTCTTATCCTTCCTTGACCTCAAGTGTATTTTCCAGATGTATCTCTCTCATGTCTACATTGCTGCCTACCACAGCTCCTCAAGAAGTCATTTACTTCTTTCCATGCCTTATCATCTCTTCAGAGAGAAAAGATGACAAACTAACACCTACAGCTAGTGATGGTTTTTTTTTCTTCTGTATTGTACTGTAAAAGACCACGGCGCAAATTCATGCTTTGCAGCATACTTTGACTCACACGGTTGCTGTTCACAGAGCTGCAGCTCTCCCGCTGCCCGCTCAACATTATCCCAACAACAACAACGCCAACCACAGGACCCAGTACAATATTTAATTCGGCGGGGCATGATTGCGGATGCCGCGCCGGTGCGTCCGCTTCCTCTGCACGGCCACGCCCCGCCACATGTACATAATGGACAACTTAGCTTTGAGGGTTGTCTGTGAAGGTTCTCAGTCATCCAGGTCATCGTAGTCAAAGGAGCTTGCAAAGAAAAGCGTCTGGACTCCTTTAAGTTACTTGAAGATGTTTCACCTCTCATCCGAGAAGCTTCTTCAGTTCTAAGGTCAAATGGTGGAGAGTCCCAGATATAAACCTAGTGGGAGTGACCCCCCACAGAGGGACAAAAGGAGGGTTGAGGTTTACTTTTGCTCCATCTTGCACAACTTGGTAGTGAGGCTGATAAATGCTTGCCATTGAAGCCAAAGCATGTAACATTATGATTTACTAACTAACTGCAAAATTGCATATTGTAGAGCATCAATTCTGCATCAATGCCTCAATTGTTTTAACAAAATCCAAACCAAACCAGTCTGAAACAAATTTGTAGATCCAACAACAATTCTGTCCCCTTTCCTTTTTTGAAATCTGGTATTATTTTGCGTGCTAGGTGTTCTGTGTTATGCTCAGTCAGTGAACCACAGGGTGGTCATTGAATTCAGCATCCAATGTCAAAGCTAATCAAATGCAAAGTGTCCTTTGGCTTTGATGCCTTGACACACTTGGCACAGCAATTTTGGTTGCCAGGAGATAAATATTAAGAGGTTTACATAAAATCACCATGAATGTCAAGGTAATTTGGGGCTTTTTGCACTGTTCCTTTTTCATTTTCAGGTTTGCACAGAATACATTATACAGCAAACAAGAAGTGTTTGAATTTATTTTGGCTTTTCTCTAATCCACTGTGGATCAAAATCATACATACATACATACATACATACACACACACATACACACACACACCCTCAGAAGTTGTACCTCAAGCATACCACTTTTGGTTACCATCAACAAGCTTTTGGCACATTTGTGGCTGGATATCTGACTGTTTTTCTTGGGAGAAATAGAGTTCATTTCAGCTGGTTGGTTTCCTGGCACCGACCCAGCTTTTAAACACAGTCCACACATTTCCACAGGGTTGAGTGTGGGGCTTTGGAAAGGCTATTTGAGAAGCTTAATGTTATCTTGTTGTATCCATTCAATACCAGTTTTGATTTGTTTGGGATCACTGTCCTGTAAGAAACCCAAGTTTCAGCTATCTAGCTGTTGAGGTGAAAGTGAAGAATATGGAGATAGTCCTCCTCCATTATTCCATCCACCTTTTGCAATGTATCAGCACTACTGCAAAACAGCCCGAGAGCATGATTCTGCCACCACTGTGCTACACAGCTAGTACAGTGATCTGAAGTTTGACTCCACCCAGCCTTTTCTCCAAAAAGGTATTCGGCACACCCATGTAGGCACCTCCACATTTCAATTACACTTAAAGGGGTTAACTTTGAAGCACGGGTTTCTCTCTTAGCCAGAAACCTCTGAGTCCAATGCCAATGTAAAATGGCTCCACAGTGGACTAAAAACTCAGAGAACTGAAAAATAATAGCAACAAACAACCAAATAGAAAACAACTTGCTTGCTTAGAAATCAAAATTTGCTTCACAGGCCATAGCACAACCAATATTACTTGAGAGAATCTCACAGTTTAGACAAGGTTTTGCAAACAAGGCTCATAGACAGAAGCATGCAGTGCAGACTGCACACTCAACACAAAGCAGCAGCCCCTGGATGAATGTTTTTCAGCCTTTTAAAGACGCAGGTGTGCCCAATCAGTTGCTGATTGGTCTGGCATCCCTCAGCTGGTCCCATAGACTTTCCCTGGAGGTGCAAACCACAGGTTCCCAGGCAGCCAATTGTCTGTGTGGGTTGCCACACTCGAATTTGCATGCAGGAAGGCTGGCTCACTTCTTCCAAGGCCAGGGGCTGTAACATGTATGTTGAATAATCATTTTATTTGGGAAACAGAAACATTCAAAGAAATCATTAAAAGCATCAAATTGACATGATATCCATGCCCATAATGAGTGAATGAAAACTCCTGATTACAACTGTAAGTTAACTGTTTTGAAAAGCAATAAAGCCCACATTAGGATGCTAGCGTGGTGGCGGTGGAAAAAGCCAGGAAATAGCAGTTTATATCTCATTTGGGACATTTGTGTTTTTTTGTTTTTTACTCACTGGTTAGTGATCAGGTTTATCCACTAAAATTTACTTTTAAGATAAGCATATTTATTATAGAACACCAGTCTGTCATTAATAAGTGTCTGAATGTGAGAAGCTAAGTGTGAGAGATCTTGCAATATTGCTAATAACATTTTGTGTCATGGCACTTGTGCCAGATTCACATCCGGTGTACTCTAAAATCTAAGTCTTAACTTCACTTGCCTGAATTCAGAAGCTAAAGTTGGCTTCAAATGCAATGTTGGATGAATATCTTCATGGGCCATGGGGTTGCTGGAGCCTATCCAAGCTATCATAGAGAAAGATGCAGGGTATATGTCTGCAAGAAGCAATTTCTAAAGTAAAAGCATAGACACAATTCTGCTTTCTTGGTCGAAATCTTGCCATGGACTACAAGAAACACAAATTAAGCCTTGTAGTGTTTAAGTAGTCGTACTCCTTTTTTTGTATGTGTACAAAAAGATTTTTAAAAGCTGCATAGATTCTGATGTTTTTATGTGACACATTATCTAATGCCCCTGAGCAACTTCTCTTTGTCAACACATTTCAAAACATAAAATAAAAAAAATGTGTATTCCTTCTTTCATCCTCTCTACTCAAGATCTCACTTAAAAACAAAAAAAACAACATGCATTCATGGATCTTTTCCTCCTTCTCTGTCAGTCTACAAGAACATTCAACATATTCATCCAAAACATATTTCCAGTTAGCAGTTATTCATCCATCTGCAGAGAGATAGAAACATGTGCTCACAGTGCAGAGTGGAGTAAATTGGTAAACCATGTCTGCCCTTTTGGGATGGGGGGAACGGGTGAGGAGAAGGACTGAGAGAGGACAAAAAGGAAAATGAAAGCAGAATGGTGAGCTTTGCATTGGACTGGAAGTGGTTTCTTATCTACCCAATGATTTTTGTTCACAACATATTTATCCCACAGTAAAGTATGTTTAACCATGTTTGCTCTCATTTCATCACACAATCATTTTCATCTGTCAAATGCACCCTTCCATTAATTCAGTGTGAAGTTTGAATATAAATTTTGTACCTCAGTTTCTGCTGAGTGCTCACTGAGGGCTGCATGGTTTCAGTCAGCAAGTAGAGGCTAGTTGCTTTTCCTTTCTCATTTTACTTCCAGAGCTACATGTAATTGCATTGTGTACCTAAATTAGTACCACATATTCCCAGCAAGAAAGCACTTTAGCTTACTCCCCAAGTTCTTGAATTGTCTGACTTTGAATTTCCCGTTGTGTCTTTTTCTGAAATGAAAAGAGAATTTGTGTCTCCATATGGGGCCTACTGTGGATTGAAGTCTTTAGGAGGTATTTAGAATTCTGCACTTACACTGTGCTGTAGCTTCTCAACTCAAGATGTAGAGTGGCATGCTGTGCTTTGTTTGTATGCAGTTGTTATGCTGCAGCTTTAACACATGCTGCTTTGACAACACTATGCTTACACGTTAGAAATTATACCTTTTCAGCAGTGCAGCCTGTCTTCTCAACAATTCATCCTCACAGTTAATAAACATGGATTCAAACCTCCCTACATTCTCCCTTCTTCCTCTCACACCTCACTTATCCTTGTACCCTGATGCCATTTCTCCTTTTCAGCGCAGCCCGCCACCCCATACTCCAACCTCTTGGCTTTTTCATCTATGCCTCTTAAAAAAAAGAGAGGGGCATCACATGAAAAGGCAGACAGCATGGGATATTCAAATTAGTCTGGCCCCCTTAGGAGAGTGCTGCAGGAGAGTGCACACTTAAGGTGCTTTAGGATGGAAGGGTGGCAAAAATGGATGAAAAAGTAGTGTGAAGGTTGTACAATCACTGCCCTCATCCCTTCATCCGTCTTTCCAGTCCCTTACCACACAAAGCCTTTCATGTGTACTTGGCGCTCAGCTCTGTCTCTGATTTTTAACATTTCGTGGCAAGTGAGCAGGGCTGACATCCCCAGCTCAGCACGGGGCCGCAGGAAGGTGTTTGTTCTCTTACTTCAGCTATTCCTGTTCTGTTTAAAGCTCAGCTGTGTGACTAATTGGTTGGCAAGTCAAATTCATGAAGTAAAAGCAACACAGCGCAAAATGATTGTTTTTGCTTGTTTGTTTTCCCGGACAGGAGAACTTCCACAGCGCACAATCTGGAACTAAAACAGCCTTTTGACTGCAGTGTCATCACTCTCGCAGAGCTTTTTAGGAAGACGTTTTAAGAGTCAGAGGAAAAAAGTTAGGAAGAGCCGCTCATGCTACCACTAGAGTGAAATCACCACCAGCATTCAAAAGTAACCAAAACTTTAGCCAGAAAGCATAGGTACTGAGAAGCAGAACCACTCCTTTATTGGGCATGTCGTGCTAATTGCCTATAATTTCCACCTGTTGTCTATTCCGTTTGCCCAACAGCATGTGAAACTGATTGTCAATCAGTGTTGCTTCCTAAGTGGACAGTTTGATTTCACAGAAGTGTGACTTACTTGGAGTTACATTGTGTTGTTTAAGTGTTCCCTTTATTTTTTGAGCTGTGTATAATAAAAAAAGTAATTTAGATTCAGGATCACTTACAGCCAACTTGGCTGTAGTTTGTCATTTTTATTGTTTATGCTTGCCGGCTAGTATTGTGCCACTATGATGGTTAAGAGGTGCCTATATTCTGAGGAATTTATGACTGAATTATATCAAGTTTCATTTGAGAGAAGGATACACATTTGTGGATATATATGTGAGTTTATTCCATACAATCCAGAGAAATTATGCTATCAACGAAACCATACTGTTTCTATTTGAGGGATAACAAAAAAGAAAATCCATAAATGCAGTTGGTACTCAAAAATACAGCCTTGTCTTCTTCAACCACCCCACCTATTCATGTACGCGTGGGCTCAGATACAAGTGAGAAAATGAGCTCAAACAAACATAATCACACGAAAAAACAAACCCAGCGCCCCAGGGGCTGAACTTAAAATTATGTGCCTCTTTCTCCCATGCTGCATGAAATTGGATCTGATTCATAGCACTAACTCTTCCCTTTTTCAGAATATCAGCAACTTTCAAACGTGACAACTTCCACAACACTAACAGTCTTGCTCTTTCCTATCTCTGTTGGCGTGCTTTTACTTTTCTTGGCAAACAACCACCCACATCCAGAGGAACCGCATAAAAGACAGAGGAAGAACTTCAGCGAAGCAATTACTGAAGTAAAGTGCTGCATGGCCAGCTTTTGGTCAGTGTAATTAATTAAATGTTTCTTTTTTTCTTGGTTCATGTTGGTTCAGTTCAGAATGATGTCGTTATATTTGTTCAGTAAATGTAATAAATGAATGAGCATAGACAATAAACTACAGTGCAGCAATGCATTGTTTTTATCTTTGTTTACAAGTAATCCAAAATAGAGGTGTGAATAAAACCTACAATCACACAGTAGTAGCTCAATTGGATGCCAAGATGTATTTTAAGGAAGTGGCAAAATTAGACTGTGACTAGTCATGAGAAAGAAAACACTTCTAATTTGTATGCAACATGTATCTGTGGTTGAAGTAGCATCATTTGTGACACTAAATGAATTCAGACAGGAACCTAAATTGATCTGATATTTAACTGAATTCCTTGAAGACGTGACAGAAATTGTAATTAATGCATGTACCCATACCTGGCTTTTAATGTTATGAAGGAGATAGCAGCGCTCAACCTCCAGCAGTGTAACGTTCAACAACCACAGAAAAAGAGGGGACATTTAAGATCGTGCATGTAAGAGTAGCAGCCAATCTTGAGACAGATGAAAACAATGGAAATATTAATATTAATGTTGAGTGTATGTTTTGGATTGTTGCTTTTTGCTTATTGGTCCATGCATGGCTGTCAATGTCACTTTTTCACCTGATTCATTGAGATGAAACTTGCATGCTTGTTATATTTCTACTCATTTATGTTGCAATTTATTTCTTGAGAGTGAATGAGATAAATGGGAGGACAGATTGATGGATGGATTGATTTATTATTTAATTATTGTGATTGATAGCAAATAACGTAAAGTCGCCATGATGATGTGTTGTAGAAAATATCAAGTGTTAAAAAAATGCTCTGGGAAAAAATGCCTGGTTAATGTTAGCAGTCAGACAACAGGTCAGGCAGCACTAACTTAAACAACCATTCATTACAACCAAGGTTTGCAGAAAAGAGTCTCTTGATACACATCATGGTTAACCTTAATGCAGATAGGCAAGAGTAGCAAAGGACCACTCCTGTTAACTAAAAAGTGAGGTTGCACTTTGCACAGGTTCGCCAAAACTGGAAAGCAGAAGACTGGATAAACTTTGCCTGGTCTGATGAGTCTCGATTTTTCCTTTGATATTCAGAGGACAGAATTTGATTTAAACAACATGCAAGCATGGCTCCATCCTGCCTTGTATAAATGGTTCAGACTGCTTCTCGTGGTGTCAAGGTACGGGGGATATTTTCTTGGCAAACTGTCGGGCCCCTTGGTACAAACTGAGCATTTTAAATACCACAGCCTACCTGAGTATCATTGCTGACCATATCTATCTCTTAATGACCACGGTTTAACCATC
>NW_005187970.1:37662-38737 GCF_000239375.1 Pundamilia nyererei
ATCTGTTGTACAGAGCTTAGATATGTTTTTGGCATGCTGTGCTCTTGAAAAAAAATATGATGACAGTCCCACAAACTCAAATGTTGGGACAGACAGGTTGGTTAAGTGATGTGTTGAATTTTCAACAACAGGCCACAATTTTATAAGGAAATCTACACCCTAAAGTTGCCCTGAGCTTTTCACATGAGAAAAATATAAATGACAATTCAGTGTCTTGCATTGTTTGAATATTCAAGGTCACCTTGTCTTGAGTCAGATGGGATATTGCTTAACCTTTTGATTATTGTCTTCTTTCCTTGAAAAGATTTTTTTCACCCGCTCTTCATTTTCTTCTTCACATCAATCTTCTTTTCACCTGTGTCCACGTTGTTAAACAAAATATTTGATGGCTTTGCTTATATTATGCAGAAATACCTCAGAACTGCACATGGCCACACAGTCTCTGCAGTAAATGATGTCGTATCCACTTGCACAACCATTTACGTAAGCTGCGTCATCTCAAGGACCCTTTGTCTATTCTGAAGTGTATCTTTTTCTTGCGTCTTCAAATGTATTCAAGAACAAGTGAATGTAAAAGCACTGAAACTATGTCATTAAAAATAAATAAATGAATAAATAAATAATGTAAAAAAATGGACGTAATGTCTTGGCAGATGTCTAAAATATTTTTGAAACTGCAACATGTTATAACTAGTGTTCATTTAGAGAACTCATCTTTCTGAAGAATTTGAACATCATGCCCTTAATAACTCTCATGTCTCTGTTCAAAGCAGTACTTAGAGGAGACATCTGTCCTCTGCACAGTGTTAATAGTTTGAAGGAGACAAAAAAATTCAATATTTTTGGAATAAGTTTCTACTAAATATAAAAAAAATAAATGAATATCAAGTCAGGGTTAAACTATGCTCTTATTTTTTTAGATTTTACATCATGGGTCACACTTTGATCTTAAATGGGCTGGACTAACGTGCATGACAAATCTGTTGGAGAAAAAGTCTCTGGCTTGAAAACTTTAGATCACATATGAGAAATGCCAAAACTACATGACCTATATAATTACACTGTGTTAAACAAT
>NW_005187970.1:39182-98948 GCF_000239375.1 Pundamilia nyererei
TCCTGCCAAAATGCACGGACAATTCTGCATTCCCATATACAGTGGAAAAATGTTCCACGGGCTTCTCCACATTTAAAACATGTATCTGGAATTCTGCTATTATATTTGTTCAATTTCACCGGTGTTGCATATGTTTGGATGATCCAATTGTATTGTAATAACTTTAGGTTACTATTAATTGATTGTTTTTGTGATTTTAAGCAAATTGACTTCCATGTCTCCTCAGAAATATTAATATTTAGGTCTTTTCTCCAAGCTTCTAACTTAGAAACAGGCAGAGACAATCCAGTTATAGAATGTTAAAATTAAGCCTTTGTTACCACATTTTTTCACCATTAACTCCTCTAACTTACTTAACTGGGGAATGTTGAGAGACTGATTTTGCATGGAAGAAATGAAGCTTCTAATCTGTAAATACTTAAAGAAGTGTTTTTGGGGGATTTTAAATTTTGGAACTAAATCCTCAAATGAAACCATTATTGTCACGGACTGCCGGGGCAGACAGTGTGGAGTGAGTAGAGGACCCAAGAGCAGACAGAGGCCAGGACACAAAACTGGACTTAACAAAAAGCGAGCCTTTATTTAGGGCTGAAAGCTCACGGAAAAAACAACAACAAAGTAACTGAGGGAAAACCTGAACATAGACTGGGAATCTATGACTCTACTGAGATTTAGACTATGACTAAACAACATACAAACTGTGACAAGGGATAGGGGAGATAACACAGATGACGCAACACTGAACACAGCAAGACTGAGGACTAAATACACACATGAGGTGATCAGAGGAAGTGGAGACACATGAGGACACAGCTGACACACATAACCTAATGACAGGACAGGGGAAGTGAAACTAAATGCAATGAACAAAGAACAGAGGACTGTTTCAAAATAAAACAGGAAACATGAGACAGACCAAACAACATGGGCTTGACAACATGAGACGTGGAACACAAAGGGCAAATGAGACTAAGATCCAGGGGAAAGGGAAATGAGGAGATCCAATAAACAGAACTAAGGCTGAACAACTTAGGGGTTTAAGAGAGATGGATGAGCTTAACCCAAACAATAAATGACAAAACACAAAGACTCAAGTTCTAACTAATGCAAAAACAACAACTTAACATATCCCCATACTAAAAACAGAAATACACAATATATAATGAACAGACCCAGCCATGACAATTATTCCATCACAGAAAAGATCACCCACTTTCCTAACACCTTTTTCTGCCCAACCCTGGAACCCTGCGTCCAAATTTCCTGGTACAAATAAGGCATTTCCCCAAATAGGACTAAACTGAGAGAGATTATTCTTAATATTCATCATTTCTTTTATTGTAAACCAAACTTTAATCATATTTCGGACAATGGAATTATTTGTTTCTTTCTTTAATTGTTTTGGCTGCGCAGAGTATAAGTACAAGTTTAATGGCATTTTAAGAGAATTTGCTTCCATCCCCACCTAAGATGGGGTATTTTGGGATGGAAAATAAAACATTATTGTCCTTAGTTGAACAGCCAGATAGTACCAGTAAAAATTGGGGCATTTCAACCCCCCTGCATCAAAGGGAAGATACAACAAAGACAAGCGAATGTGGGGATGCTTCTTGTTCCAAATAAACTCTCTGACTAATGACGCTAGTTTTGTAAACAATCCAGTAGGAGGAGCCAGTGGGACATTCTGAAACATATGCAAGAGTTTAGGTAATACATTAATTTTAAGAACATTAATCCTTCCAATAATAGATAGTGGTAAACTTGTCCAACGCTCCAAATCTTTGGAAATTTTCTGTAGAATTGTATTATAGTTAAGTACCACCACATCTTTTAGTGAAGGAACTATTTTAATGCCTAGATAAGTGTGTTCAGAATTAACAGTAAAGCCAGATATATTCTGACTTACGTTTTGATTATACCCTTGTTTAAGTAACATTAATGATGATTTTGTTACATTTACTTTATACCCTGAGAAGGCCCCAAACTGATCTATTAAATCCTTTATAGCAGGCACAGAAGTTTTTAGTTGCTTTAAAAATAGCATGACATCATCAGCAAATAAAGCAATTCTATGCTCCTTTCTACCAATCCTAACACCTTGTATTTGTCCACTGGTTCTAACAGCTATTGCCAGAGGTTCAATAGCTAAAAGGAATAAACGTGGAGATAATGGTGAACCCTCCTTTAATGTCAAATGGTACAAAAATTACCTCATTTGTCTGAACCTGAGCAACAGACTGACAGTGTAGTAGCTTGATCCAATGCAGAAATAAATTACCAAACCCAAATCTAACAATGACATCAAAGAAATATGGCCATTCGATTCTATCAAAAGCCTTCTCCGCGGCGAGCGAAAGAATGGCTGTATCTTCCTGTTCACTTTGATTATGAAGAATGTTGAGGACTCGTCTTACATTATGAAAACCCTGCCTATGTTTAACAAATCCATTTTGATCATCTCCTATAATAACTGGAAGAGCACTTTCTAATCTTTTGGTGAGAATTGTACAGATAATTTAGTGTCTGTGTTTATTAAGCTCATAGGACGCATGTTTTCACACTTGTTATTTAGTTTTCCAGGTTTAGGAAGGAATATTATCAGGGACTCCCTCAATGAAGCAGTAAGATTACCAGTATTAAAACATTCTATATACATATCTAAGAGGGGCTGTGCTAATTTATCTTTAAAGTATTTATAAAGGTCGATTGGAAATCCGTCTGGGCCAGCTGTTTTACCAGCATTTAGAGAGTTTATAGCATCAATAATTTCATGCATACTAATTTGCCTGTCAACATTTTCTTTGTCCTCGTCTGAAATTTTTGGTATACCAGTTTTATCTAGAAATAAAGATTGTATTCGAGTTGCATTGTTGAATTCAGAATTATATAATGTTTCATAAAACACTTTAAATGCATTGTTTATCTCTAATGGGTCTACTATGATATTTCCATTTAAAGTTTCAAGTTTTGTAATTGCCTTTTCAGATTCCTGCTGTTTTATACGCCAAACCAAGAATTTGCTGGGTTTTTCATTTTGGACATAGAATTGTTGCTTTAATCTCAATAAATTTACAGCTGCTTTTTCGCTTGTCATTTCGTTATATTGCGTTCTCAATAGTAATAATTCTTTTACATTGTCCTCATTATTTTGGCCTGATTGAAAGCTTGTCTCTCCTAACATTTTAATTTTTTCTTCCAGATATTTTATCCTTTGGTTTCTTTCTCTTGTTTTCTTACTAGAATAGCTTATGATTTGCCCTCTTAAGTATGCCTTGAAGGCTTCCCAACTCACACTTGCCGATGTTTGATCTGAATTGTGCTCAAAGTATTCATTAATTTGCTTGCCTAAAAACTCAAGAAACTGTACACTGTCAAACTGGATGTGTGGAAGGAGCAAAAGATGAATAGCAATCGTGTGCCAAAGATCGTGGCACAAACTCCAAAATAAAAAAAATCTAACCAAAAAGAAAATAATGGCTCATTGTCACAAAGCTGGCTCGTCATATGTAGGATGAGATTATTATTAAAGATAGAGACTATAAACACATGTTAAAAGCCAACTGTTTTTTACCCGCATCAAGTTTTTCTTCCATTATCTTGAATAACACAATATGTTAGGCATGAATGATTTCACCACAAGAAACATTTTAGCTGCAGTTTCCAGAGGGACTTCTGTTCAAGTATATGCAACAATCCCCTGTACCCCGTGTGTTTGATGCCAAGACCACCCTGACTGGTCCTTTACTTTGCAACATGGCCTGTTTTTCACCATTAGATGTCAGGCTTTATACATAGTCTAAGAATTTGGGATATTGTCCTTCTTTTAGAAGGAAAGCAACTGGATCTTGTACTATGGTGTCCAACAGATGTTCATATTTTTCTAATTAACTCACCTTTTTCCACAGTTTCACTGTTATGTCTCCAAGGCACACTTCTAGCCAACCCCTTATTCCTCCAGATGACTCACACTTCAGCTGGTGCTTGATCAGATGGTCTCCATTAGACTGCTCTTCCATATCCTGTTCACCAGCTATGGATCACTCTTCACCACAGTTATTTATTCATTTAGCATCTTACTCAGAATATTAACAGAAATATACTGCAAATTCCTCAGATTATTACTTTAATCTTCTTCTCTGTTAAAAAAACCCGATCATTCACTGTATAAAATCTGCTCTTAAATCCCCAAAATATAAAATCAGAAATGAAAGAACCACAGTGGGAGGGTGGAAAGGGAAAGAGAGCTGGGCTTAAAGGGAAAGAAATTGAGGAAGAAGGATACAGAGAGGGATATTCTCCTCCAAAGCCTCTTACCATTAAGCATTCACAGCTTAAGGCAGGCATTTGAAGGTCAATTGAGGAGGTGTGAACCAGGAGATATGCTTTTAAAGTGAGGAAGCTTATGAATGTGTTCCCTGTGTTGGTGGGGTGAGCTCTTCGATTGGCTGCCGATGGGAGAGGTTGGGCTCGATGGGACAGCTCAGGTGAGGTGAGTGACACACCTGTTCTGCAGATTCTAATCAGTCCCTCTCCATATTTCAGTACTGCCTCCTCTGCCGGGCCTCCAGAGGTGGTGCACGTAGCTAGCAAGGAAAAGAGGACTGTTAAGAAAGCTTGTGCAGAGTTGGGCTTGTAATAAAGAAGCTCTGTTAATGTGTTTCTCATGTTTGCTGAAAGTGTTTGTGAGAAACCCTAGAACTGGGTTGGCATTCTTTGCTGGCGGTAAACCTACGAATGAGTGAGCTTCGTGTCATATTCCCATTTGTGAATGAACAGGACAGCTGTCCACCAGTTACTGTGGACTTTTTACACAAATTAATCAAGGAGAGTTGTAGGAAGGGGTTTTGTTTCCCCTCTCATCTTCTCCTGTAACTCTCCAGTGGCTCGAGTTCCTGTTTAAACATTTACTCCATGTCTGCTTGCCGCATCAGCTGCTGTAATTTAACACCAGGGAGTGATATGGTGATGGGGGGGAGGGTTTTGGTTTTGAAGACTCCCACTCTAATTAAATTGTGTTATCAGAATAAAACACATAATTTTCATTGATATTAATATTAATATATTAACCTAAATGCCACCCAGAGCGGGAAGAAGAACCACAATAAACACTCAAATTGCTTGTAAAGGTCAGCAATGACTCACCATTAGTTCTGTCAATTCAATTTACTTAATTAAAACAACAGTGTCTGTTAATTGAAGTGAGAACATCAATTGGAAATTGGCTGTCAGAACAGTTTCATGTCAAACAATTTTTTGGTAATTTAATTTAAAAGTGAATCAATTTCCTGCATTGATGTTAACTAATATCGACTTCCCCCATACTGAGTGTGGCCCACAGCCTTGTTACTCTTTGTGTTTGTTGATGTGGAAATTCTATTTGGAAATTCTTTGTGTTCCTATTTTGCGCGAGTATATGGCACATTCTGATTGTGGAGTTTACAGGCTACATTATGGAGGTTTTTGTCCGTTTGAAATATTTCTAAAATCGACAAATCTACTAGCACAAAATTGCACAACAGAATGTTTGAGAAAAATCAGCTTTTAGTGTCGAGGTAACACCAGGACTGCCAAGAGATATAATCTCTCCAGTGTGTCCTGCATGGGTCTACCCAAGGCCTCCTCCCAGTGGGAGCCCTTTGTTGTGCTATGGGAGTTAGCCCTCCAAGCAGGATGTCAAAATGTTTGATGTTAAAATACACAACCCAGTAAATGTTGGGGAAAAAATAACTACTGTGCACTGGTCTCATTTGAAGCGCTGCCTTATGGTTCCACAGCTGTGGACTGTTCAACTGAAAATTGTCTGGTTGTAGCTGTAGTCCAACCTCTCATCAGCAGTGATGATTCTTAAATTTGGGTCAGTATGAAAAAGACGTTGATGTTTGATGTCTGGTTTGTCAGCTGTAGTGGGAAACAACACCCAGGCTCCTCTCTAATTTTCTTGCTCTCGTTTTGATCTCCAGTTTTGTAATCAAGTTCTTCTTGTGCCCTAGATTTCCTTTGTGTGCCAGCAAGACAGGCATCTGTTAATTCTACTCACCACCAAATCAACCTCATGCTTGCAAATATAGCAAGCATGACTGCCACTGTTCACCGGCTTCTCTAGCATCAGCGACATATGTCATCACAACCCCATTCACCTGGAATCATCAGCCCTTCAACTCTACTGTCTCTTTTGAGGAAATAATCTGGGTTTAAACGTTTTGTTGTAACACAGAGTCCTGCAAAGTCCACCAGTTTTAGTTCAGAAATATACCCAGTATATGATAATTCAGTAATAATGCTTTTATTACACCTAGGCTGGACTATTGTAATTCATTATTCTCAATTTGCTCGAAAAGCTGCATAAAAAGGCCTCAGTTGATTCAGGATGCTGCAGCAACACTACTGACAGTGAATAGAAAGAAAGGATATTTCTCCCACATCGGCTTCTCTTCATCAGCTGCCTGTTAAATTTATTTAAAATCCTGCTCCTCACTTAGTTCTTGAATAATCGGACGCAGTCTTATCCTAAAGACCTTATAGTACCGTATAACTCCAACAGAGCTTTGCTCTCAGACAGCTGGCTTACTCATGGTTCCTAGGGTATTTAAAAGTAGAATGGGAGGCAGAACCTTCAGCTTCCAAGTCCTCTTCTATGGAACCAGTTTGGATTTGGGAGACAGACACCCTCACTATTTATAAGATTAGGTCTAAAACATTCCCTTTTGATTAAGGTTATAGTTAGGGATATATTAGGTGACCTTGAACCCTCCCTTAGTTATGCTGTATTAGGCCTAAAATAGAACAGAATAGAATAGAACTGAACTGTAGCCTTCACTGCAACCTTCTGAATCCACGTAATATTAACCCTCCTGTCTTCTGTACACAAGTGAAGATTTTTATGGTTCTTGCCTGCAAGTCAGCAAAAAATCATTTTCTTTGGCAACTGTGCTGTGCTTCTGTGTGTCCTTGTTACCACATTCAGATTTTGGATGTAGATTTTGTTGAATATCATTCTGGTCCACACATAAGACCTTTTAAAAACTCACCACAGACAGAGATACAACAGAAGGTTTCCTTTGAGTGGGGAGGATAGAAGCTCTTCTGTTATAAGAAGTGCCTGTTACTTTAGAAGAGTGCTCTATATGAGAATCATAAAGCACTGTATGGAGCTGAATTATTGCTCCCTCTCTTATTTCTCACGTGCTACACAACAGGCTTCCCTGTCTGTTTTTCATGTGAGCGCTATGATTGTTTTGTAAGCACTTAAAAACAGGTCACGTGAGCCTTACTCATTGGCACATTGGCAAACTGTCAAAGCCTCACAGGGAGCACTTTTTCCTAAATTGCTTCCCTCTAATAAATGCAGTCAGTGAGAGGTGGGAGGTATGGAAATCAGATTCTGTGCTGTGAATAAACCTCCAGACTACGTCTCTGTGTGTGTGTGTGTAACTATGCCTGAGGTTTTAAGGTAAACATCGATACATCGAATTATCAAAATATGAATGAAAAGCCGCATCATTCAAACAATTTTCCAATTGAAAAGATAATATAATATATAATAATGATATGAAAAACTGGAGCAATATGCCAGCACAGTATATTTTTTGACATGCTGTATATTCGCTGTAAAGCACACCCATAACATTCCCATTTTCATTTTATCCCTTTTTTATTTTACACAACATAACAACAGTACATGTTGTCTTTTTCTGTACAGAAGCTTTCCGTGAGCTTGTGACCAACACAGGCTGTATTATACCAGTGTCAGTGAAAAGCTCACAAGGTTCTCACGTTGCTTTTTTCTTTGCTTTTTTTTTTTTTAATACTTCGCTTTAAAAAATATCAATTTCATAAGAGGTTCATTAAAGTCTTCATCTGTCTGTAACATTTTGTCTTTATATGTCCAGAAAAGGTCTGTACTCCGCAGTAGGTAAGAAAGGCTATGTGTGAAATCTCTCTTCCTTAATCCGTCCCCTCATTCGTGGAGCCATGGTGGAGTCCTAAATCCGGTTAAAGTATCTGTTAGTGAGGGTCTGTTAGTGCAAAAGAAGGCACCGACTGCTATTCTCTTGCCACATTATGGATGCACATCTCTGTGAGCGTGTGAACATTAAGAATGGTGTGCTTTTCCCGTTTTTTTATTCCTCTTATTTCCTGTATTAATTCCCTTTTTGTGGTATTTTTCAGATAAGGTGATAGTGAATCGGGAAATGACGTGGCGAGTCCATTGTCTTGTTTTTCTTTTGTGCTATAAAGTGGAACCAACGAGACAACTCGAGGACGCTACGAGACAAGGCAAGTTATCTACTCGCTGAATGATTGACTGCAAAATGGATACTGTTGAAGTGGAAACAAAAGCAAAAAACAAAACTGTAAACTGTAAATCAAGTACAAATAACTGTGGAGAAAAGTTATGAAAAGACTGATTATTTTAAAAAAAGCGCGCACACACACACACACACACACACGTTTACCAGAAACACAGTCAACCTCTCACACGTTTAGAAAGAAAATTCAAACAGGAAAACACACAGTAACAACGCGCAAAGTTTTTCGTGACACAAGCAGGCTTTTCACACATACGCCTATAAACAAAACTTTGATTCACACTGCACGCATCCACTCACACAAAGGACAAACAATGAATAAACCAAAGTTCATTTTATGGTCGCTGGCTCATTCCAGTTCAAACTGTGCTTTCTAAGATCCAGTCAGATTCACACCGCCCTTTGTCCGACTCTTCATCCCCATCTTTTGGGAGTAGCATACCGCTCATTGATTGGCTCCTTTTGTTCCGTATTACGCGCCCTATTTTGGGTGCTCCTCCTCCTCCTCCTCCCTGGTGGGCAGAGTGAGTTTTTGAGCCTCCTTCACTGAGTGAGTACCTCCTCCTAGCTCTGCTCCTTCCTCCCTCCTCCACAGGAAGAGTCTGATATCTGGCAGAAGAGGCGGCGGTGCGAGGAGCCCGGCGCAGGATGGGCGTCTCTCTGAATCGCACAGATGGGACTGGGCTCGGTGTGGCGATGGGGCTGAAGAAAGGGGAAGAGGCAAAGGGAGGTGGTGGGGTCTGAGAGAGAGCGGTGGAGTTATTTCGGTTGGTGTTGAGGTTCTCCAGGGCACCGGGGGATGAGGAATGAAGGAGGGCGGAGGAGGCGGTGGAAGTGGAGGAAGGTGGTCGTGTCGAGGAGGCAGTTGGGAGGTTCTCGATCATCCCCTGGCCACTGGAGCAAGCAGAGCCAGGCTTAGTTGGGGCGGGCTTTCGCTTTGGCTTGTGTAGGGAGCCTGTGGTGGCGGTGGGTGATGCAATGCCGGCTTGAGCTCTCTCTTCAACTGTTTTCTCTCGTTCCTCGGCTCCAGCTGTTGGGCTTCTGGCCGACCAAGCCTGGCTGAGAACTGATGTGGCTGTGGAGCAGTCAGGCAGGGAAGACTCAGAGGCCTGAGCTATTGTATCCTTTCTCCCACCTCCCGCTGCTGCAGCACCACTCCTCTTTGTGCCTCCTGGGAGGTCGTCTAATCCGATTGAGCCGTGTTTAGAGGAGCTTGGAGTCACGGTGCAACCCTGAGATTGCTGCCCATTGGTCTGTGAGTGAACGTTGGTCATTGACATTGAAATGCCTTTGCCACCCTCACTAGGGTTGCACACCTGAGGAAAAAGCATAGGGAAAAGGGAAAATTAGATCCGATTTTTCTCATCTTAAGTGTCTCCCTTTGAACCCTTTCAAGTAACGTTTAGTCCTTTATGTCTTCACCTGGTTCTTCCCTTTTAAAATTCACATTGAGTCCAACCTGTTGGTCCCTATATCAGGACTAAGTTGCTGTTGTAAATAAAACAAAATATGCTATGATATTTAAAAATTTACAGGAGACCTAATACCACTATGACTATAACAGATGTAGCTTTTGCATCAGTTAAGGATACTTTAAAATGCTTCAAAATATCAGTTTATGTAGACAAATCATTTTAATGCTTTTATTTAAGCTCTAATTTACAGTTTTGATTAGAAAGATACAAAGAAGACCAAAAGATTTAAAAAAAAATCACTAGATCACTTTGTGACTTTTTCTTGTTACATGATCACCATAACGACAATCATTCAGCTAAATGAAAAGTTCTCTTGCCTCATTCCTGCTGCCTTATGGCTAGACTGGACAAGAGCAACAGAGACAGACCCACCTTATACCGTATCATCAGGATGATAATAAAAACTAGAACCGAGGCCACTATTATCCCTCCGATGATAATGATCATGGTCCCACCCAGGAACTGAGACTGCATAAAATGACATCTCATGTACTCTGACTCGGTGGTGAACTGCACGCAGCCGACCACTCGCGTTGCTGTCAGAGAGGTGATAACGTCATCGTAGATGGCCAGGACACAGAGGTCGTACTGGGTGCCTGCTGCCAGGTTGTTGACTAGGAAGTTCTTGCTTGATGGAGGGATCATTCTGTGGCAGGAAGAAAGGGAAGGCAAAATGACAGTTCAACATGTGTGTCAGCAGTTTCTTGGCTTCAAGCTTCTTGAAGCCTTTTTGAGATGGCTAATATAGTCTACCTTAGTGGAAAACAGTAGCCTTCATAGAGAAACAAATAAACTAGTAATTATATTTGACTCAACATCTATTATTTGGATTTCATAACTAATGCTGTGTTTGCCTGCCTAAGGAGTGCAGATAGAAAGTCAATACTAGTTAAATGCTTCTATGCATGGTTCCCGACAAATAAAGAACTAAAGCAGTAGCAATAGTGCCTAAGAGGCAGAATAGCAAGAATCATGAGCAGTTACATACAGCGTTAATTAGCCTAGTCTATTCCCTTTCTGTGGCTGTTTTGGAGATTCAACATTTGTAAGTTGAAGGAAATTAAAATAATTAGCACTTTAAGAGATAGTTTAGGTGCAGTATCACAACAAAATGCAACAAGGCTGAGTGGCCTCGCTATATTCAGTTGTTCTATTCTGTCCATGAAATGTTAAAAATAAAGTCGAACTAAACAGGGAGATTTTCATAAAAATATGAAAAGTACATGAAATAATTGCTGTGGGAGGACATTACTCTTTTTTTTTTTTCGAATGAACCATCATTCATAACCTTAAACAAATTTCTAACATCAGGTGAACTTCTGTCAGTTCTCTTGTGTACGACTGTAAGATGATAGGCTCCTCATGTCATCATAGTGAAAACACTGTGCAAAAAATATGCACAATCTAAATAATGAATATACCCACTGCTTTGTTTCTACAAACATGTGACACCATCCTCCAGAGTAATAAAACAGTACAGTGCATTTTTAAAAGAAGACAGGAATGCAGAAAAAAAGAAATCCAGAGTGACGAAAAGTGAAGTGAATGAAATGACACAGAGTAAACACACTCCGCTCCTTTGGATGCTGAAACCTCAAATAAAGGATAATTAAATGACTTATTATGGCACAGAAGGTTTGAGCCGACAACCTTTGACAGCATGGACCTGCGACCATGCACAAGTATACTTAAACCGTTCAGTCTTTCCTCATCAGTTCTGACAATAAGGATGAATAAAGAATGAATCATTTTGGATATTCTCCTGGACACTCGGACATTTTGAGTCCAATTTGTTGCTCTTTACTGGACACTTGTCACATTGAGTGGAGGTTTTGCATATTTGCCCTTCAGTTTCTCTAAAATAAAGTCTTGTCAGCGGTCCTGGAATTTGTCATTAAAATGCTAATGAAATTCCTCATTAAATCCAAAGAGGGCAGCTAGTTCAGAAGCCCGTGGTCGAGCGTGCACTGAGAGCAGCAGAGGGCTACTTTGGCCAGGTTAAAGCATCTGGTTTTGAGTTCGAGTTAAGCGAAGGTTAGAAGACATGTTAAGGTTTAATGGTTAGTATTAAGAGCTCGGGGATGAATTTAATGGCAGGTCATGACTATACCCTCTATGGAATAACAGCACAAGGCTTCAAGTGAATGTGAGTGCATGTGAGGAAGGGTATTCATACGACCCTATGAATACTAATAGGATCATCTGAACAGCGGATGACCATGAGAATTCTACCCTTTGCTTCTCTTAATGGTTTTATCACAATAGTGGTGAACCTTGACTACACGTAAACACACATCCTGAAAATGCCATTAGTTCTATGGTGGGACACATACAAGGATGCTGAAGATAGCAGGTTAATGACAGGAATGAAAGTCACTGGTACCTACAAGCTCAAACACAAGCAGCTGCATTTGGATACACATGCATCCACAGACAGGGATTAATTTCTCTATTAACTGCTGTGCTTGCTTTGGGCTTCGTTTGTGTGCAAGAATGTATGTGTGGCTGTGTTTAAAGCAGTAATATCTTTCTATAAAAAGCGTTTGTTTTCATAACTCCTGGTAGGTCTCTGCATTTTAACTTAAACTATAGGCATTTATAGATTATCTTTTGACAGCTCATACCAGCATTTCTTCTTTTAAAAAGTCAAAAATTTGGACAAACCCTCTCATTTAATGGTTTTTCTTTATTTTTACTACTTCCTAAATTGTAGATACATAATGAAGAAATCAAATATATGAAGCAAGATACATGATGACACCCAGCTCTACATTTCTTCTAAACCCAATTTATCCCTCTCACCTACCTACAATCATGGTTCTCCTCCAATTTTCTTAAACTAAACAGTAATAAAACAGAAGTTTTACTTGTTGGTACAGCCTCTATCTTATCCAAATCCCACAGTTTTTCCATTAACACTGAAAGTTCTCCCACCCTCCCCTCCCCTCAGGTTAAGAGTTTGGGTGTCATACTTGATAATACTCTCTCATTCCAGTCCCACATTAATTACATACTTTCACTTAGGTAATATTAACCGACTCCATCCCTTCCTTACTCCCCATGCTGCTGCCATCCGTGTCCATAGTCATATTACGTCCCGCATTGATTACTGCAATTACCTCTTATTTGGTCTCCCTAAAAGGTCCCTTCATAAACGCCAACTTCTTCAAAATTCTGCAGCTCGGGTCACAACTTGTACTCTGTCAAGGGCTCATATTACGCCAGTTCTTCAGCAGCTTCACTGGTTGCCCATAGAAGCCAGGATAAATTTTAAACTCTTACTTCTCACGTACAAGTGTGTCCTGCTCCTTCCTATTTGTGTGACCTGCTCCATATCACCACTGTTTCCCGATCCTCATCTGCTATTCATCTTACTGTTCCGTCCGCACGTCTTACCACTATGGGGAACAGAGCCTTCAGTGGTTCTGCTCTTCCAGCCACTCTCTTCCTCCAGCCATAAGAAATATGACTCTCTTCCCGCATTTAAGTCACAGCTCAAAACACATCTGTTCAAACGTATTCGCTTTAGTGCTGATTTTATCTGTTGTCAAGTTCTGCTTTGCAATTATTTATTTAATCACTTATTTTTATGTATTTTATGACTATTGCTTCTTTTATTAATTTTGTTCTTTTGTAAGGTGACCTTGGGTTTTTGAAAGGCGCCCTCAAATAAAATCTATTATTATTATTATTATTATTATTATTATTATTATTATGTAATTATGTAGCAAAGACAAAATTGATAAATAACTTGTCTTATATTTTATATTTTAGACTCCTCAAAGTAGCCACCCTTTGCTTTTTGACAGCACTGCAAATCCTTGGCCTTCTCTCAGTGCGCTTCAAGATGTAGTCAACTGAAATGGTTTCCATTTCACAGGTGTGCTTTGTCAGGGTTCATATTATTTATTTATTATAATGGTTTTGAGGAATATTTCTTCAGGCCTTCTGATGTCTTTCAAAGTTTTGCTTTGGACATTGTTTTTGCTCCAGTCATTTTCAGTCCAGTTCTTGGATCACAAAATCTAGGCTGTTTAAATATAGTTTAAGCATATTTATCATAATCATCAACAGTTTTTGTCCACCTTTGTCTGTTAGAAAAGTAACTTAAAATAAGAAAATAAAATATTGCAGGGGAAATGCTGTTCTTCCTAAACAGTCTGGTGTTTTGTTGCTCCAAAGATGGAAATGTACATTTTCCGCTTTTACAATGGAGGCAGAAAAAATATGATTTTAAATAGTAAAAAAGCATTTTCTACTGTCAAAAACAAACCGGGAAAAGAATAGGGAGGAATAATGCACTGGGCTCGAGGGCTTGTTTGCTTCTTTGCCATACATGAATCTTTCCAAGAAACCATTAGCTGCACGAACCCTCCTTTTTACAGGTACTAAATCAGAATGTTTCTTCATTAAAATATCAGCACTTTCTGGCCAATGAAATAAGGAAAAACTTTTTCATTTTCAGTGTCCAAGCAAAGCTATCACCATTTATAATTTATGTATACAATCAACAATCAAGATGTTGAAAATCTGTTTGAGCTTTACTCAGCACACAAAAGTACATTTTTTTCATTTTTATGTGTTTTTTTTTCTTCTTTTTTCTGTTTTTCCTTTACATTCCTTCTTGAGCTGTTAGCAGTGTGAACTCATCCAAAGTGACTCATTCATTGTGGTTAATTTCTTTGTGTCTGAGCTGGATCTTGCTGCCAGTCTTTGAAGCCCTACAGTGGGCAGATGATTGCCTTGGCCGAGACTATTACACTAATCTATCTACTCTGCTCTGCCAAGCCCTCAGCCCAGGGCGCCTCTGTGTGAGTGTGTGTGTGTGTCAGGGTTTCATTACACTTTCATTACACAAGAGAAAATGTCAGCTTGGATGTTTCTCTATGAGTATCCATTTATGTACTTATATGTGTCTGTACATGTATGTAATTATGTGTGTGAGTTCCATTACAGTAATATTCTTTTCCACTGCAAGTCTACTATTCCTGCCGTTTGTCACCATACCTGGACTCCTGGACTTCATCACTGAAATGACTATATGATTGTAAACAGAAGCCTGCACGTGCACGGTTGTGGCTTCTGCGTTGTATTAGAGTGCATGTTAATCGAGTTTCACTTCTCTCGCCCCGGTCCAGGTCAAAGCAAGCATCTCAATTTGTTGCTTCCTGCTTTCTGTCTCATGACAAATGCTTCCATCCATGAATGGAACAGTGAACTCTGATACCAGATTGTTCTGTTTCAGACATTTTCACTTGATTAAACATTGGAGAAAGCCTAAAGGCCACAGATATGCAGTCTTTCAGGAGGTTTGAAGGCATGCATGGCAGTGGTGCAACACACAAAACCAGGACCTTCAGGTCAAGCTGGAGTTTTGCAATATGGGCCGAGGACTTCTAATAACTCAGCTGTAGTCTTTGCCCCCAGCAGCACGGTCCAGTTAGATCATATGTGACACCGTGGGTGAACAACACACAATTATTTTCACTGCTTTGTCTAGCTCATTAGTCGTTTTAGATATCTGCAGGGAAATCATTTTCTTTTCCATTTCAGAGAAGAGAGAGTTTTCTAGTTTTGCACTTAGTTAGGTATGTGGCATTGCTGGCCATTGAAACAAAAATGAAGTGAAAGCCATAGCATTATATGAGCGAGCCACAGTGGAAATGTCCCTTTAAGACCTCCCTGTTTCTGACCTGCAAAATCCTGCCTTTTTATATTTTTTTTCCAACTTCAGAGTTTGAGGTTTTTTTTTTAAGTCTGCAAGTGAATGCAAGCTGAGCAACTCTGGCAACAACAAAACAGGCACTGTTTGGGGTCATGCATGGATGATCTGATGTCAGTTTGATGTGAGAAGAGGGGACAACATTGGGCCTGAAGCCTGGAGTTTGTGATTTACTTCCTTACATACTTTATTTACTTGTGATTACTTTAAGTTTGAGAGTGACCATGCAAAAAAGTACATTTGAGACAACAAAACAGTGTTTGCACATAAATGACCACCCATGACACCCCAACCACCAAGAGGGAAAATTAATAGAACTGGTCATCTCATTAACAATACTGATGGAGTTCATGTGATATGACGCACTACAACTGAATTCTATTTTAATTTTTCATTATTTGACCTGCTGTATTTAACCACTATCTTCTTTCCTTTCCACAGTAAAACTGCACAGCTGTGTTACTCAAACAGAGAAAGGACCAAAATGTGGGTCACAGATATCTAAGAGTAGGTTGTCCAATTATTTCAGAAAATTGTATGCAGTGCTTCTGGCTAGAGCTTTCCATGTTACTGCAATGGAAGCTAGTCTAGATTAAATAGCCCGAAACATAGAAAACTTTGTCAGATAAGCTCAGAAAAATAGCCTGCAAAAGCAGTTATAGGTTTTAAAAAATTTTCTTTGCATAGCACATTTTAAACATGCCTTAGCTTAATTTTATTACATACTTTTTTTGGTTTTGTGCAGTAAAAACGGTTTGCATTGCACAGCAATCACTTACATTAGTCATTACTTTCACAGGCTACTGAAAATAACTTTCTTCAACTTAATTTTCTAAACAATTGAGCAAACAATCTGACAACACAAATACAATCAAACCAGTTACGTATAACAGGTTTATATACACAAAGTGAAGAAGATTAATGGTAGCTCCACATCTGCTCCATTACTGCTAACCTCAAAGCTAAAGTAGCTTACACAGCAGATGGCACCATGCCATGCTAATAGGTCCAAGTCTCTCGGGCAGACAGAAAACATTGCAGTAGTGAGCTTTATATCTCTGTGTTACCGTGCATAGTGCCCCTGACACCAGAACTAATGGTTAACAAGCACCTACGCAGCTTGTAGTCATAGGTGGGACAAGGACAGGTGGGCACTCCTAACAACTTGTGCATTTCTTTCCCATTTAACCCTGTATGCATTCAGATTGTCGGCAGCAAAGGAATAAAACAAAAGCTTTGCAAAACATTTCTACAAACAGTGTTAAGAAATTACTTTAATTACAGTCATAATATCACAGTTCCCAAGAAAACACACTGCCACCTCATTTAAATGTCAGAGTGTATCAGCATTATCTAAAAACTATAATTATCCCAACCCTTCAAATTGCTTTCCAGATAATCATCCTTACACACTAAATTAGTGAAAAATGAACGTAGCTTACGGTGTTCGTTCTCACTTGGCTGTAAAAATTTCAATCTGTTCAAAGACGACATTTTAGGGGTCTTGAGAAATCATAATGTGAATTACTGCTTGCAGTGAAAATCAATAAAAGATTTCACGAGTGAAGGAAGTTTAGTTCTAAAATTAGTTTTATGAATATTAAAAACACTCTTAGGGGTAACGTAACAGAGCGGACCAAACTGAGTTTATTTGTGATCAAAAGTTCATAATTCAAAAACTGCTCTAGTCGAGATGTTTATTGTAACAGTACATTAAAATATTTCTGCCTACAGTGTCAGACTAACAGAAAACCTCTTAATAAACTGTGCAGCTTTTCATTTGCTTATTATAGTTTTGGCATTTTTACAACACATTCCACTATGAGCTAGACTTACCCACTTATGCACATTTCATACAGCACTAATTGTACTCATGCAGTGCTGCAATGTGCATGAGTGATAACATGGCCTCACATATGGATCAGGGTAATTTGGAGATGGAAGCTTGCCAAAAACAAAGGACTTGAGAAGGAACATGCGGACTGAAGAATGGCCTGCTCTAGCTCCTGTGCCGCAGTCACCTGCTACACTTTAATACTGTATTTTGGATGATTTCTCTCATCATCATAATTTCCAAAGAAATTAACGTATAAACAGCTCAGATGAAACAACCGCAAATTACCAAAGAGCATCCAAAGATAGCCTCTAAAACACACCGTAAATCTTTGTGTGACGTCAGTGGGAAGCAAAACATTCACGTTTCTTTGCAAGCTCCTTTGAACAGAAATATGATGGTGAATGAAACCTAAGACTGCTCGACTTCTAAACCAAATGAGGCAGTAGAGCAGGATCGGGTAACACAAGAGTGAATAAACTCATTTATATAAGTAAAGTATACAAAACCACTGACTTCATTTAAAATATGTAGAGTGAGGAAAACAAAATTAGTAACTTATATAAGATAAACAACCTGCAGTGAGACTAAACAATTATTAAATAAATAATGTAAAAAAGTCTTAGCTGAATCCCATTATAGTTATGACTAGATGTCAACGTGTCATGCAGCTAAAGCTGTCCCAGATGTTCAAAAGATGTTTCAGCATTATCTGCTGCAAGCCGTAGACCTCCATCTGCCCAGCTCAGCTCCATTCTTCCAGCTTCGCTGAGTCATCTACACCTCCTTAATGCTGTGGCTGGCTGCTTCTATATATCCTTCCTGCATAATGTTACTTCTTGAATCTGTTGTTTTGATCTCCCATTAGCTTTTTCATGTTTTTTCTCTTCCTTTCCTTATGCCTCCTTTCCATCCTCCATCTTTGTCATTTACTTTCTTGCTTTTCATGTCTGCTGCCTTCTTTTTTCAGCCTCTTTCTCTCTTTCCTAAATCATTCCTTTTCTGAACAACTTCACGTTCCCTCCCCTTCTCACATCCCCTTTACCACATACCTCCATGTTTATTTGATCATTTTACCCTCTTTTTATCATCCTTTTCTCCCTCCTTCTCTTTTCCCAACTGTTCCACATTTTCAGCCTTTCTCTGCTGCACCAAGGCATATAAATCATTATGTTCCCTTTGTCTACCCCTTGTTTCACTTTTATCACGACTTCTTTCCTTTAGACTCATCCTCACTGCTGTGGTACTTTCCTTGTACTTCTTATGTTAGCTTAAAACCCAATAGACTACTTACAGCAATAAAAGTGTTATGTTAGTCCTGCTATATGTTTATGGCACTATAAAATCAGAACTGGAACATTACGGCAGGATAAAGGCGGATGCTTTTTCATGTCTTAAGCGCAGTTGAGCTAGGTGTTACTGTATACTTGGGCCACAGGGACCACTGGCAAGGGTAAACTACTCTACTTCCTGTTACAGAAAGAGGAGAGAGAGAAACAGAGGGAGTGTTGTGTGGTCTCATAAAAAAGCTTGCCACACAACTTGCTTGATGTGTAGTTTTTCTGGCAAATGGCAACCAGCCCCTGTAGCTCGATGGATCTGCTGGACTGGAAAACAACAGCTGAAAAAAAATATCAAAGAATAAATGGCAGCACAGTTCACAATAGAGGTTGTGTGCATTTCTATATTACTTAGAGAGTGTCAACGCTGAGTTAATGTCTTTTGATACGCCATAGCCTCAGATTTGGCAGATATTTTGAAGTCTTTATGTCACTGGACCTGTTGTAGCTTTAAATAAATTGCTACTCCAGGGCTTGAGTTTATGGGTGTATACAGTACAGCACAAGTTCTTTTATTTAGTCATTTTCAAAAGTCAGTTTGGATTCGCTCTTAGCTATGATGTCAATTTTCTCTGTCTCTCTCTCCCTCTCTATAGACAAGTAAATTTCTGTTTTTTCTGCTCTGAGGAACCAAGACTTAACTGGATATACTCACACATAGTTGTTATCTGAGTGGATATTAATGGAGCACTGTGCACGTCGTTTCAAACGATCTAAGTTGTTGTTCTAAACTGTTTTTTAATTAATGGATGTGACTATGTTCAAGTGTCTCTGGAACTTTTTGAAAATGCTTTTTTTCATAAAGTTTCAAACATCATGTATGCACATCAGGTTCAGTTAGGTTTTACACAAGATTGCTGTGATCGAGTCTAACGTTTTAAAATCGGGAAGACCTTTAATGCAAAATTCATTATCTTTATTTTTGCTTTTGCTCCACTTCACTGGAAAACAGCATTCATCAACATTTCTTTCTATGTTCAGCGCACACGTCTTTAAGAGGCCTTTTACCATCACCATTATAAAATGCTGCTCATTGACTAAACAAGACACCTATTCATCTTATAATTTGCAAATTGATTTTTTTCTCTGATCCAATAATAGGTTGTATTCATCCAAACCTTTAATTAAATACAGAAATTGGTTCTTCACTGTGATAAGAATGTGTTACACTTTGTGGCCATTTTGCAGTCGCCTGTATCGACGCTCACTGTGAGCTTCAGCATCATCATCAACGTGGCTCTGACCTCCACGATGAAACCAGTGAGGTGTTAAGGCCAGGGACTACATGTGCTGCTTCTGCTCTAGTCATGAGTAAAAGGTCATCACATTATTTACTCAATACCACTCTTTACTTGACATGACCCTGAAATATCAGGCTGAAATTTGGAAATGAGCTGTGTTGTTGACTCAATTTACTTCCTCTGGCAGTTATTTATACAAATCCAAGTTTAGAGTTATAGAGACCATGAGAAGAGATGATGATGAAACTTAACAGCTGCTAAATAATTTAACTACAAATATTTTTTACTGAATCCACAGTTGGTTCTGCATTATAAAGTGGCTTGAATTAAATGGTGTGGCGCTCTTGGTACGCTCGATTAAGACCTTGAGTACCTTGTAAAATAAGGTTGATTCATTTTGCTTTCAGACAAAACAGCTCTCTTAAAAGTTCCCTGAAAAAATGTACCAAATTTATTTTTGGTCACTGTGGTTGATGAACAATGAAGTTTATGGAGGACAATTTGGCATTGATAAAGCTTTGGAAAAAATCACTACAAACTGGGGTCATAGCCAGTAGGAATATCTTGGTTTATGCTTTAATCTTAATTCTGTGATATAAGATATTTGCCAGTATCGGGTATTCATTTCATTTCATTTATTTGTTCATTTCCAGGCACAACAAATATCTATATTGAACATAAAATGCACAAAACAAAAAACAAAAATTGCCTGAAAAAGGATGATGTATGTAGGGTATGATGTGATTCTATTTACATACATGCTGATTAAATATCAGACACACTGTAAATACCTAATTAACATGACACACCTTAATTTGCCGCTAACTACTTAATCAAAATGTTGATGAGTACTAGACTAGAAATTCTGCAGCATGAGTTCACAGTGACGCTTCTGTCACCACCTAAACAATAATTAACATTAATTAGCAAAGCTGACCTTGCTTGCTGTTGGCACCATTTATCATGTTACTTAGTAAAAGTGACAGTGAGTGCCAGCAAAAAAACATCCAAGATACTTCTGCCTGAATGTAAGTTATATGTGAAGAATCCAATTTAACAGCAATCTATACCCCGCGAAATAGAGCAGGCCTTTAATTGTGGGAAGCAGCTCAGGCAGATAAAATAGTACAGAACGGATCAGAATTTGATCAGCTTTATTTCATTGGACACTGGTCCAAATGGACTGAGAAGTGACTAATAATCACAACTCGAGACTTCAAATGTTCTGTAGAACTTTGGAGAATGTCAGATCTTCGACCGATAATTTAGTCATATTTTAAAGACAAACCAAAATGTTATCTTGTTTAATATTTTAATATGCAAAGATTTGCAAGATTTCTTTGAGTTAAAGGAAACTGATATGTATTTTTTCTTTGCAGTTAATTCTTTGCAGTTCTTTGTCCATTAATCAGGACAATAGGTCATTAATCAAATGTTTTTTAGATTGACATATAATGTCAAATTATATTTTGTTGCAGTCCAACTGCCATTTTTGGGATTCCCAATATTCAATGTAACTAAAATGGCTATGGAATAAATCCAGGAGATTATTCTCTTACTCATCTCCAACAAAGCGATGTACCTTCCTGTGAAGAGATAGCTTGAGGACAACATTTAGACAATAATGTAGGTGAATATGTTTTATAGAAAATATCCTTAAACAAATAAGCTAACATGCATGTGTTTGAACACAAGCACAGAAGGGGCCTACACACAAATCCCCAGCAGGACACAACTTTAGAAACACTGCTAACCACTCACCATAATGCTACCCACCCTAAATAAAACTAATCATGGTGCACTTCCTTTTCTTCATTATTCCCTTTAGAGGTCACCACAGTGGATTACCTCCCTCCATCTCACCCTATTCCCAGAATCATCATTCTTCACACCAACCCTCTTCTCTTTTCCTCCTGCCTGTAAGCTGCATGTTCACCATCCTTGGTCCTATATATTTACCATCCCTCCTCCACACATGTCTAAACGATTCTCAGCTTTACCTCTGTAACTTTGTCTCCAAATGATACATTATAAACTGTTCCTTTCACTCTTGCTCCTGTCTTTCTGTCACCACTCATCTTCACCCACTCCATGCTATCTCTCTTGTGCACCGTCCGTTGCTTTGGATGGTTGTCTCTAGGTATTTAAACTCAGCTACCTTGACTACCTCTACTCTTTCCAGCATCTTTCCACCTGTCTCATTCACACACATGCATTCTGTTTACTTCTACTGACTTTCATTTCTTTTCTTTCCAGAGCATGCTTTCTGAAAACATCATACTCCATGACATTCATAGCAAGTACCCTGAATATACTGTCTAGTGGTAGTCAAGTCTCAGAATTCCATCATTTAAGCACTGTCAGGCCAAGCTGGAAGACGACAGTTTGAGAGATGCATGTTCCAGATTCTAATCTACGTCCCCATATGAAAAAAAAGAGACATACTGTCTATAATCAGACAAACGTGTGGCTATTCATCTTTATTTTTTCTCTCTTAAAGCCATGCAGTTTGCTGGGCTATCTCTCTAACATTAAAGACAAAGAAATTACTCATGTTAATAAAAACTAGAATGCCAGTGAGATTGCTTCTCTGAAGAGAGGTTTACTATGGACTAGACCGGACTCCGCAATAGAAATACAATCCTTAAGCAGCAGGACTGGTGTTAAAACAGCAGTACTGTATCAGTGAACATCTGCCGGTCTCTCAAGTGTCCTTGAGCAAGGCACCAAATCCCCGTGAGCTCCAGGGGTTCTGTTCTGCAGCTGACCCCAATCTCCCTCAGGAAGAAGTAGTGGGTTTAGGTTTCCCTGCACAAATCGATACAGAATCAAGTATTATAACTCTTACTTTTCAGTTTTGCAGCAACTAGCAGGGTCATATGGTTAACATAAATGAAAGGGTACACTTGTGAAGATTTAAACCGTCAATCACTGCATTCGACGTATGAAGGAAACACAGAACCCATCCAACACCCAATGGTATTATGTTGAGCAGGTGGGGAGTAAAGCACAGATATGTCTATTGTGGCATTGAACCTGAAAAGTAAGAGCCCCACCTGACAGTGACAGTGGGGCCATGTTTCCTGTGTCTATCATTCTCTTTCCTGCCTACATTCACAATTTTTTTCCTGCCATCTCCCTTCGTGTTCCATTCATCCTTCTCTTTTCTCCCTCTTTTACTATTCTCTTTTTACCACTCTGTCCCTCCTCTCTGTCTTTGATGTGCAGGTAATGAAAAAGCAGAATCAATTGGCTGCTGCTTTGTGCAAGCAGAGGTGTTGAATGGAAATCAATCCGTTACCTAAAGACAAGGGAACTGCAAAATAACACAGACACACCAACAACTTCCTACTGAAAAAAGGGAGAGTAAGGGGAAGTGGGGAATATGAAAGGACAGGACGAAAGAATAAGCGATCTAACGAAGAGAGGAATGATCAGCGTGGGTCGTGATAGGCTGTCTAATAACTCCCCCTCTGTGGCCCCACAGAAAGCTGCTTGTTTGTAGTACTTAATGTAGTATTTTGAAGTCTCAAGGTGAAAGTCTAAATGCACAGACTCTGTGCTGTGAGTCTAAGCGAGAGCAACAGAACAGCTGTAATGTTATCTTAAAAAGACGGACAGCTATAAATCCTACTTGTCCCCTCTCTGTATGTTACACTTTCTAAACGGGGTTTAGCGACAAAGAATTATGAAGAAAGAAGACTTTCCTGGAAACCAAGGTCACGGTCATGATGACCCAATTGGTCATTCCCGGTGTTCCCGTTGACCATTATGCATATTGATGTACGTGTAGGGATTAGTAGCGATAGGAAAGAGATTTCCCTATGGAAGCTTGAGGTGTTTGCTAATTCCCTCCCCCCCCTAATTTACTGGAGTAAATATTTGGCTCAAATAACAATCATTCCCTGTGAGACTGATCTAATCTGTGTAATCCTGTGCAAACAACAAAAGTCAAGAAAGGCCAGCAGAGCCCTCGCCGTCAAGGCCATCCTGTTTGAGTCAGCAGGCTGGACTGTTTTGTGTTAGTTTGCGAGATTGTCAAACACTCTCATGTTTCTTTGCTTTCCATCCTCGTCTCATATCCTTGTTAGTCTAACTTGCCCCGATATGAACTTTTTGTCTGTCCTGTAAGGGAGTAAATAAAGACGGATTATCTGTGCATATGCTCTGATAAAAAACAAGCTTATTGTCTTCCACTTTAGGATTAATTATGCAAATTTCAGACAAGGAAGTGTGTAGGTTGAAAAAAAAAAATCCCAGTGAATACATAATCATTTTCATGATCAAACAGAATTGGCAAATACACATTTTTTGTTTGTTTTTTTGGGTATTTTAACCTAGAATTTCCATGGTCATGGCCTCGGTTTGCCCATGTGCATAAATCTCACTTACCTTCAAGCTCATGCAGAGACTTCATAGTGACCTTACAACTCCCATATGTATCCCTTTCACGGCCAGCATTCTTTCTTCGTAGTGCCCCAGTAGCCCACTTGGAGTGGCCTAATAACTCCCTTATAGTCACCTTGCAGTGCCAATATATCAGCCTTGTAGGTATGCCAGTGCCCAGATGCCTTACATTCTCACTTCTCTCCAGCTGTTCCACTTGTATTTCGAGTGAAAACATTTTCCAAGAGGATTATTAAAGTTAGATCTATTCTGATGTAATTTGATCTATGCTGCTCAAGCTTGGCTCATTCTCTCAGTAGGCCACATCATATTCAATTTCTCACTCTGTGTAATGAATGTTATGCAGTGATGCTGTTAAGATTACCTGTAAACCAGTGAGTCATCCTGGCTTCCGTTATACTGTATCTGGAACATCCGAATTCCTGGTATATTCCTCTGGAAGTTGAACTTGATCAGTGCAGTTGATGACGTGGCCTCAGCTGTCACCACCCTCTTATCCACACCACTCTTCACATCACCAGTCACGTTGCTCCCGTTGGCGCCGCCTCGGGTTGACGTGGAAATGTCCGACGATCGCGTGTCAGACTCCTGGATGTTGTTTGTGTTGTTGGAAATGTGCGGGAGTTTGATAATAACCAAATCCACTGTTTGGTGAGCCTCGCCGGCGGGGTTGGAGGAGATACAGGTGAACGAGCCAGTGTCTTGCACCTTACTGATGACAATGTCCAGAGTCCCGTTAGCGTAGACAAGTGTTCTGGAGGAATTAGAGACCAGTTTACCCTCAGGAGAGATCCAGTGAATGGCTGGCTCTGGGTCACCTCTTGCCTTACACCTTAAAAGACAGAAAACCAGTGAAGTGAAACTTGAAACAAGACAGCACAGGGACAACAGTACAGTAGAAGCAAATCTTAATGCTTAATGGTTTCTGGAATCCTGCTACTTTTCCTCTAAGACTTGGGTGAAAAGTAAGAGGCTGAAACTTATCTACTATGTTGACAGAGCACATTTGAATTAGAGTACAAATGATAGCCTTTGTACTACAGTTTCTACAAGGTTTCTGGGTCAATAAAATTATTATAACTCAATGCTGACATTTAAAAATTCCTTGTCTTGGTGTAAAATTAGTAAGTTAAGATACTAAAAAAGTAGTTATTAAATTTTTTTGTGTCATAGTTCATAGCTCTTTTGAGACAGAGATCCAAATAAACAGCCAGAAATGGTATCAATCAGTCAAATTTTATAGCTTAATTCGTGTCTCACATGCTATAAACCAAAAAGGAAGAGTCAGAAAAAAACAATGTTCATAATATTCTATTTCATCAAACAAAAAATGGTTTCGCAACAAAGCAGACTCAATTTGAAGGATTCAAATTAGAAACAATCAAAGTGAGGAGCATGTTTGTCAGGGTAATTTAGCTTTCCCCTTTTCTGCAGATAATTACAATTACTGTGAAGTGCTTCAAAAGTTATAGAATAAGAGCTAACAAAAATCACATTTTTAGCTGGAGTCACACTACACATTCTCCACACATGGTTGTTAATGTTAGAAATGAACTAAAAAGGGCTCCTGGGATGTGAAGTTCATTTGAAGTGAAAAAGCGAGAAATGAAAGTGACACAAACACATACATTTAAGCTGTTTCAACCCTAACCCCAGACTTCTTAAAGGGTAAAGATATGCAAATTGCACTGTGTGTGCATTTCTTCAAATTTAATTACTAAAGATTTGTGTTCATTTGTTGACATTTTCTACCAAAGGTTTTTAAAGTTAATTGGTAATTATGTGACAGCGCACCTCAGATGTTGCAGAGGAAAACTTGAGTGGTGAAAAGTGTGTAAAATAATTCCCCCATTTTTAAAAGCAACAAAAAATGGTCACTCTTTTGAGTAACAATATTACTATGATAAAGTAAGTGCTGGGTATAAAAATGTGTTGTCAACACCTAATTACCTAACCATACACTTTCTCCACTTTTTCAATTTCATGAAATAAATTTGTATTGCACAAGATTACAAATGTAAATAGACTGGCCCACACTGTCCACTTATACCTTTTATATGACAATGACAACAAGATAGAATGAAAGAAAAGGGGATAATAATGTTTCACCACCAAATAATCACCATCTCTTCTGACAGAGGCTTCTTCCTGTTAGTAGAAAGTATTTCCTTCCCATATGATTGCTGGGTTTTCTCTGAATCTATTATTGTACGATCTACTGTACAATATAAAGCGCCTTGAAGCGACTGTTGTTGTGATTTGGCGCTATATTATATAAATATAACTGAATCGAATAGAAAAGCTGTTGTTGTCTTGATTTAGTTTTGTCCTGTAAAGTCTTTGGTAATATTTGTGTCTGTCACTGATGTTTTATGCGTCAGTAAGCAGTGAGGCTTTTCATATTCTTGCATGTTTGTGCAAGTCAGGTGGTTACAGGATGATGGCAAAACTGCACCACATAATAAAAACTTTACTCCCCGATTATTATTGATTTCATAACCACCATATTATGTTTAGATGCAATTCTAGCAAGAACTGATACCTGAGAGCAACTCTCTGGCCTTCAAGGACCCTCATCTCGTGAGAGTATCTGGTGATGAGTGGAGGCTCGCAGAGAAACTCCTCTTCAGGGATAGACCAAAAGTATCGGCCAGACAGGTGCTGGGGTGTGGCACACGTCTCCAGGTCATCCTCCCTGCTCAGCCTTCGCAGCCAAAGTAACTCACAGTTGCAGTGGAGAGGGTTGCCACCGAATGACAGTGCAAAAGAAGAGAGGTGCATCCCTGACGTTGCTAGAACCTGGGAGTGCATTAAAAAAATGTGAAAATTAGAACAGCAACATTTTTATAGACAATTCCACTACGTTCGGTCGAGTTTGGTCAGTTGAATGTGTGGTTCCTTGCTCCATCATAAACATAAACTACTTAATAATGAGAATTAAGAGTGCTGGAGACTTGTCCTTACATTTGACTCTAGAATACTTTGGTATACAAAGGAGCATGGTCAACTCAATGATTGCAAGGTGCCCAGGACCTGAGCTGCAAAACAAGTCCAAATAATGGGCTCTCGATTCTATGCATGACAGTTGGTATGGGGTGTCTGTGCAGATAGGCTGTGACTGGTGATCACCAAATGTGGCACTGTGCTTTATGGCCATCAATACTTCTACTCTGGACTCTTCTTTTTAGATAAGAAAGGTTTCCTTCTTTCAAATCTTCCAAACAAACCATACTTTTCACTTTCCTTGTATTTGTACTACTGCAATTTTAACATTTAACATGCTAAATAAGGGCTGCAGAGTCTGAGATGCAGCTGCTGTGCCCAGCAAAATGCACATACTAACAGTTTTTAGAGGTGGTCACACCTACTTTGATTGCATTTGATTTGCAGCTTTTTTACATTACAGTAAAATAAATTGATTTAATGATTGCACTGAAAAATAGATAAACAGCTTTAGCCTGCTGATTCACAACCTGTTTTTATTTTATTTTGCGTGAATTCCCCAAGGACTTAATTGCCTAAATACGGTGGTATTGTGTGGTAGGCTGTGTTTAATGTTTTTGATTGAATGTGGTGGGAAAGAAAATTCTAAGAATACCTGTGCTCGTTGAAAAAGTGGGTCAGGTGGTAGCTTTTGGAGTTTATTAGAGGTGACATCCAGCCGGTTTAGTTTCTGTAAAAGGGAAAAGGTTCCCTCTGGAATGTATTCCAACATGTTGTGGTCTAAACTCAGCGTGTGGAGGCTTGTCATTCGCTGGATAAATAACAGAATAAAAGAGACATTTATTATTGTTTCTTTCAATGTGGTTAATTTTTCACACATTCGATAATGATAAGGGGAACAGAGCAAGGAAACAAAATGTGTGGTGAAAAAAACCTCTTTTAAAGTTTTAAAGTTGACTATACTTAGTTACCAAGCATTACAGTACTGACATTACCTACTAACACAGGGGTCAGCAACCTTTAACACCCAAAGAGCCATTTGGACCCTGTTTCCACGCAAAAGAAAACACTGGGAGCCGCAAATACTTTTTGACATCTAAAATGTACCCAATGCACCCAATTTCCTTCGGGGTCAACCTTCAGGATCAATAAAGTTTTATTGAATTGAATTGAATTGAAAAATGAAGATAACACTGTATATATTGTTTTTTACCTTCATGTATGTGTTGCTTATGAAATCCATGAAGTGCTACAGAGAAAGTTACATTTTATTTATGTAATTAACACATTTTGAACTCTTAAAGAAATAAAACAAAAGGAAAGACACCCAGCTGAACTAAAATGATCCATGCAGCAACCAAAAACTGTTGTGAGCCGCCGCCCTTATATCGCCTTTGGGCTTTTGGAGCCTTGACCTGACTTTTAAAAAATAATTTGAAAAAAATCACTATGCTGCTAAAAAATGAAAAATAGATATTTGCAAAATTCTGCCTAGTATGTATTTTACCTGGTGTGTGGCGGGACGTGGTCTGCAGCGCCGCTGCAGGGGAGGCGAACGCAATCACGCCTTGCCGCCTTTACGTCTGTGCTATCTATGCTGTTGTGTTGGTGTGTGTCGGGCTGTGAGCTGCAAAGCTACAGCCGGCTGTATGCGTACAGCAACCGTGTGTGAAAAGTGGTCAATAAAGAGATGCTGAAAAGCATGTTCATGCAAACATCGTTGGGTCTGCTGTGATATGTTTACAATGGAATTTCTGGTCCCAAACCTCTGCGCACAGCGTCTGCAAATCGGGGCTGTATGAAGTCACTTTCATGTTTACGCAGGACTGTAAGCTGTCATCTGTGAGGCGTGAGCGGTGTTTGTCTTTAACATTGTTCACGGTGGAGAACAGCTGCTGACATAATGTGGATCCGAAGATCCATAATTGGCCTACCTGGGGTTGAAAGTCTCAATAAATGCACGGTGTATCGGCGGGTATACCGGCTTCCGCGAGTGTGATGCTTATTTTGAGCGATGAAAAAATAATAGAATATAATTTAATTTTTATATTTCAATATCACAATAATCTTCCAATTTAGAACTACAAATTAAAAAAGAACTAACATAAATAAAATATGCTTCAGCTAAATACTTCTATTTTATTTTCCCAAACCACGCGGAGCCGCACTATAAGGACTAAAGAGCCGCATGTGACTCCGGAGCCACAGGTTGCCGACCCCAGATCTAACACATCTTGGCTATCAGTGAAACTGCATATACAGTTATTGAACTGTCAACATAATGACCTCTGCTTAGTCCCAAAGCTCATTTAAGTCTAAAATAAATGCACCCACATTTTTTAAGGACTTTGCCTCGGGATGCTTTTTTTTTCCAATGCCCTCCAGCCAAACAAGCTTCAAAGTAGTGTTGCATGTTAAAGAGGTTCTAACCTGGATGGCCTCCCATGGAATAGTGTCGAGGTTATTGTAACTAAGATCCAATTCTTCTAGTGCCAGCAGGTCATTGAATGCTCCCTGGTGAATCATGACCAGTTGGTTGTTGTTCAGAATCAGGTGATGAAGCTTGGACATCCCACTGAATGTATCATTGCCTATCCTCGTCAGTCGGTTGCTGTGGGAAATTGAAGAGAAATAAAACTTCAGAGAAAACGTATAAATAAGATTTCATATTGTAAGAAATTATTTTTAGTTCATACCTGTTGAGGTGCAGGGCTCTGAGGTTTTCCAGATCAGCAAAGGCATGAGGTGTGATGTAGGAGATGGTGTTTCTGGATAATGTCAGGTCCACCAAACGTGTCATGTTTGCAAAATCTTTTCTTTTCACACTTTGGGCAAAGATGAGACAAAAATAAAATATCGTTAAAATGAGGTAACTGCCATACTAGTGACCCACATTACACTTATAAAATACAGTCTAGCGAGAGTGGCAACTCATATAACATCATGTACTGCAGTAATGCAGACGTTCTACCAGTAGAGTTTCAACAGCAGCTATCGAAGGGTTTTAATGTAAATGGTTTAGTCTCATGAGTATCGTTATTATTGATGTGACGATCACCTTGTGACAAAATTGTCAGCCAGTCGTAGCTCCACTGTATGTCTGTCAATGTTGGGTGGGACAAATAGTAGACCTTTCTTGGCACAGAGGGTTGCCAGGTTGGGTGACAGTATTTGACATACGCAGCGTTTTGGGCATATCTGTGCCCGCACAGCCATAGCGACGGCCAGCATTACACACAGTACCAGCCTTTCCATGGTTACCCCCCGTACCTGGAAACAACACCTAAAATAAATGGAAACAAGACAGACCAAGAGAGAGAAATAGAGATGTTAATGACATTTGAAATGAACTGGTCCCATCAATTGGCCCCAAACTCCTGGTTTGCAGTCACATACACTTGTTACTGCCATCTGGAGGCCATTTGGATCTGTTTGATATTTAGTAGGAAAGAAGGAAAAACTTATGGCAAAAGTAAAATGTTAAAAACAAATGGAACGTGACAAAGAAACTGAGATAAAACATGCTTCCCCATTCAAAAGTCTTTTTAAAAGGAGAAGGATGTACTTCCTCAAGCTTCTCTGTAATAATACATTATCTATCACCAACTGCACATCCTTTGATATCAACTCAAATAACTGAATGCAAAGATGTATATTAAAAGTCAAGTGTAGATATGATGATGAGTGCAGTAAGGAGACAAGTGGCTGGGCCTCTAAAAATCATCTGTGGTGGATTTTTTGTGCACGTTAAAGAATCAAGTGATCAGTCATGGTGATCAGAAAAAAAACAAAACTTTATAACCAAACATGACTATGACCACCAAACAAGAAGAGGGTTTTATTAGTCTCATTTATTGCTCAGCAGTGTTATTGTGCATGAACATGAGTGAAAAGGCACACATACTCAGTCATCATTAACAAGCCGCAGTGCTTGTAGTTAATTAGAGTGTTAGTGCGAGAGTGCAGGGTGGTCGGGGAGAGAGAGAAAATCCTCATTAATGGCAACCTTGATTTCTGGTTTGAAGGACATGGGAGAATCACCATTAAACAGATCACAGTACAAACAAGCATGCACACGCAAACATCTACGCATTCACAGAAGAACACAACACAGACATAATGAGGGTGAAACAGAAGTTGAGGATTTGTCTCTGTGAACTTTTCTCACACTTTTTATTTGAACAAAAATGCAGCAAAACAATAGAAACAACTTGTATGCTGTGTGTTCCATAATAGGTTTGTTAAGACGTTTTAAAGTTACAACTGGGAATGCTCACTCTCTCATAAGATAACCTATTATAAATAACACACCATGGCATATGTATAGGTAAACTGTTTTATTCATGGCCTGCTACTGCTTTATAAATCAAATCCAAACCAAAAAGGGAAAAATATCCCACAAAACAGATTTTTACACTCTGAGAATCCAAGAAGGGTAAAAACATAAACCTCAACCTCAACAATAACGTCTTAGTTTGGTCTGCTTTGAGAGAATTGCCCATAATATGTCATTACTTTGAAGACTGATTTGTTCCAATCAGTGTCTTTGCTGAGAAGCAGCCAGTTAGTGGAAAGGACATGAGTGCAGAATGAAACAGCAGCAGCATTTGGAGCCATTTCAACAAAAAAAAGAATTTTAAGCCAGAGTATTTGCAAAGAAAGCACATGGTACGGCCGGTTCATCTAACCAACTTGCGTAGCTGGTGTTCATACCATTACCCGAGTCCCTATGTAATAAAGGAGCCGCGCAACCGAATGTCTTGTAGAAAGCAACACGTCTCATCAGTCCTTGGATGTCATTCCCATCACTAACAAGCACACAGTGAAGGTGTTAAAATCAAAATGCTTTTTTGTTCAATTTTGCCTCCATCTGTGGTGTGAATTCATCACTGTGGTGTTCCTGCACTGCACTTCCCAGACATAGACTGTTAGTACAACCAACACTGCTCATGCTAACCTCATAGTTCTCTTGTTTATTCCAAACTGGAACCACATTTTGTTTTTGTCAGTTGTATTTTTCCTGGAGAAGAATTACAAGATCCTACCACTTCCAGTCTCTCTGTGGTGGCTTTGTTTTTGTGTATCACTGTTTTTTATTCCATTGTTATCATTTTGTTGTCATACTTAGCCTCTTCATGGTTGTTTTGCAGCTCTTATCTAATCTTATCACATCACTTTGAGGATATTTTATTGCTTTTTCCTTTGTTTTTCTTATGGGATGCAGAACATACTTAGGTTGTTCTGCATCCCTTCCTCTCTTGTCTTTTGACTGGAAAAGACAAATCTGAGCCAGGTCTTCTTGACCCTTTGCATGCCTGGGTCTGTGTCCATGTTCAGTTCAGTAATCCTTCCATGGCCATTTAATGTTGGGGTGAGTGTCAGGCTCCTGGGCTTTGGAGCACTGGCCACTACATAACCTACCTGGAGATCAAAAGTATTTTTTGTATCCTACTATTTGCAACTTTTAGAGTTTCAAACTACTGTAAATGGCACTTGTATGTTAAGACCAGAGTTTAATAAATTATATAGAGTCGTGTAATATTAACACACTACCCAGGACTGATTACAAAACCATTCACCAATCTGTAGTCTAGTTGTGAGGTCCTCTCTCTGTACTTCTTACATCTGTGTGAAATCACTGACATGAAATTTGCTACGATGTCAGAGGTCGTACAAGTCCTGTTTTTCTTTTCCTCTCTGTTTGAGTGCAGCGAAAGAAGACCAGAAAGATGGAGCAGCAGCTAAATAGATCACCGGATGACTCATATGCTCTGGTGCTACAGAAAGAGCAAGAGAGTGAGCGAGAGACAGCTCTTGACCTTTCTGACACGAAAGCAGATATCACCTCATTAATTACTCTGAGAAATGACTGTAATGAGAATGAACGAGTAAGACAGAGAAATGGAAAGGAAACGGGGAGAATTATCAGAGAGAGTGAGGAGGAAAAAAAGAGCGATCAGAGAGCCAGCTAATTAAAATGAGTGCTGAGGTGTGAAAGAAAAAGGGGGAGAGGGACGAATTTCATTTAGAGAGAGGAGACGAGGCAGGATAGATGAAGAGGACGTTGTTCTGTCACGCTTTGTATGCGATATGCAAACCGTAAAGCCATCCGCTACACAGGAGGGATAAGGTTATATGTCACACACATATAAAAGTGAGCATTTCACCAGCACTGAACTTAATTTTCACACAAACTCTTCTTCACTCGCAACCTGATGTAGCTTGAGGTGACATGTAGGACCACTGGGATCAAATGGAATGGTGAATTAACCAAAGGGATTATGGGTAAGGAAGACAAATTAAGCTCTGTTTGCAGCGATGTGTAAAATACGATTCTGTTTCACACATGTGTGCAGGCTGCTTTATCCACTTCTTTGAAATCCATCCACCCTGTTCCCCCGAAGGTCTCCCATAAAGCCAGTTTCACCCCTGGCTTGCTCACTGATGAACAACCGGCTTCCCCGGACAGCTCAAATGGATTCTCCACACGCTCCATATACTGAAACTGATCTCGGGCTGCATTCAAATCTCACAGGGATAACCAGAGGCACAACTTGGCAGTTAAGAGTGGTGGCTTGGAAGTATTCACACATTCAAACTTCTTTGAAGCTGCGGAGAAGCCACCATTGAAGATTCTTTGAGTGTTTTTTTTCCTCCTGATGAGCTTTTTCACACATCCAATAAGCGAGTGATACAAATGTGATCATGCACTTTATGGTAAACCATTTAAATGTCACCTTAGCAAATTCTATTCTCAACAAACTAATTCAACCCCCCAACGCTTTACCACGACCACACAGTTATTAATACGCAATATAATAATAATAGCAATAAGCACAAGCATACATGCTGACAACAACTTCAACCACTTGTATAGGTTATGTCATAGGGTCAAACAAAGGTTCAACAAAGTTTCCCCGCAGAAATCTAAATCAGACCTTAGACTGCCCATCATTTGAAGCTTGCACGTAAAGTAGGAACTAAGCGCCTAGTCTATTTCTCCAGTGACTTACCACAAAACCTGGCTAAATTTGCAAAAGTGATGCACAAAAGATGAAAGTTAAAAACTACCTGCGATTATTTACAGTGACTCATTAAATAAAACAGCACCTGTTCTGCTGGTATTCATCTCTGAGTGACTGTTGTAAGTCGAGAGCTCGTAGCAACAATCTTTACCGCGTGACGTGGATGTAGCATCAGAAGTAGGAAACTACTCTGACAATCCTAAAGTGTCATCCAGTGGTTTTGCAGGGCTCTTTACTGAGGAGTGTAAGGTAGTTTACTACAGCACTTGTTGTGTTGAAATAGATTATTTATGTCAGTGTTAGGAAAACCCTTCACGCGTTTAAGGGTCCTCCCACAGTCTGAGAGGACTGGGCTCTTGTTGGTGAGAGTGACATTTGTTTACTGCGAAGTATTCTTCCTGACAGCAAAAAATACACTGAAGCTTACAACCTCCAGATATTAAAGCGATATAGAAAATTAGATTACCGCAAGGACTACATTTAAGAACATTAAGCATTAGTTCAGGTGCATCTCAATCACCTATTAGGGAAAATAACATGCAAAGCTCAAGCTAATCTATGACATTACAATAAAGCTGTTGATTTTGTATCATTTGCAGATAATGAGTCTCGCATTTTAGTTATCTATGGCTTATAACTCACCTCATAGTTCTTCAAAAAAGTAAGTGCAAGATGTTATATCACAGGCCTTTCCTGAATGTTTTCGTTCATTTGGAATATCCCTGAGTTATTATAACTGAAGTATCTTATGATGTACCCCAGTTTTAAAAGTTTCCCTTGTGGTGTAAGATCAACATCAGATATTATAATGAAATCCTTTCAGTGAATTTGTTGCTGTTACATGTGTTAGTTATCGTAAATGCACTTTATACAACTCGCCTCGTTCCCCCATTCATACAAGCACTTTTTCTATGTTTTTTTCCTTTCTATTAAAGTGCTTTTATCTAACTTTCATACACATTCACACTCTGATGGATGCATCAGTGAGCGACTTGGGTTTAATATCTTGCCCAATATTTGGAGCAGTCAGACATTGAACTACCAACCTTCCAGATTAGTCGATGACCTGCACCACCTCAGACAGCCACCAGGTAAGAACAAGCAAGCATTTTTTCTTTGATCTGGATGAATTCACGTTTTTAATCATTTAAAGTTTTCAAGCTGACTCGAGGATGACAAAAAAGAGAGGTTGACTTCAGAGTTGTTCTGTAGCTTTTAACCACATTGCATCAGATTATTGACACAGAAATGATCACATTTAATTTTCTGTTTTTTTCAGCACATTAAAGAGAATATAGCCCAGCAGATTCTACCCTACTTTTGAAGTTTCCAACTAAAGTAACAGCCCCAAAATCCAGCAAGACATGTCTTCAGAATGTAATTCAAAATAATAACCTTGAACTCTGTGGATAAAAAACGTGTGAGAATTTTTGTCCTAAACACTAAACGAGAAGGATTTTTCTTTTTTAAAGGTTTTATTTTAGCCTCTTCTAAACTGCAATTCAGCTTCAACCCTACCGAATGGGATGCAACAGAAATAAAGCAAAGCATTGTATCCACTTTAATATTTACTGATGGGCCATGCTCGGAAACTTTCTAAAAGTGGCTGCGGGTCAATAACATAACCTTGTACAGGAATCACCAGGGTGGAAAGGGTTAAAGTGCTCGTAGATATTGCCACTGGGAGCTCATGTGACACGATTGAGAGCTCCCGAGCAGTTAATATGTGGACCCTGTGTTTTCTTTAGCTCGGCACAAGACATGAGCCATACACACTAAATGACAATAAATGCAACTTATTTGTGGTTATTGTGTCAGATCGAATCAAAAAAGATTTGTTGTGTTTCGTGTGTTCTTTTTTGACTTGGAAAAGCATGTTGGAAAAAAGCTCCCACTTCCCTGTTAATTTCACTCATTAATGCAACTAAGCACTTGCAGGAAATGCACCCACCTATTAAAGAAGGATCTGGGTCAATCGACACAAAATTTAAGCTAAATGCAACAACATCCAGCACTAGTGTTTGCATGCTCACAGACTTTAACAGAATTAAAGCTTGTAGGTTATACTTGTTGCTGGAAATACCTTTCAGCTCCTGTTTTTCATTTTGTCAATCAAATTAATAGCTTACATGGTCTTCTGTGGCTACAAGCCTGCACCTTTCATGGCTTATACCAGCATCTAATGCATAACAAAATGCACCAATGCCCAGACCACTTAAAGCAAGGGTGTCCAAACTTTTTTCACTGAGGGCCACATACATAAAAATATAGGAGGGGCTGGGCCACCTACTAGAAATTAGGTATATAACCTTAACTTTAGTGTATTAAAGTTAGAAAAATCACTTAAAAGTGGTCAAATATTTTATATTGTTGAATATAATTAAAGACAAAACTGCCTTCATCACAGCTTTCCATAAATGGATCTTTATTGATTTATCCAGAAAAAGCTTTGGTAGCTCATTCTCAGAACAGCAGCCTCAGATTTCTTCTTAGAAGATTTACAGCACAGAGACAAAAAACAATAAAGGGGAAAATGGGACGGGTACATTTCAAGCTTGTTATTTAAGTTATTAGGCTTAGCAACACACCTATTAACGTTCGTTTGAAACGATTATCAACATTAACAGACTGAACTGGACTTAATAACAGCAGTGTATATAATTTTAGTAAATTATTCTGGTGAGTATCAGCTGCGCTGGGTATGTAATTCGGGCCATCCAGCTGCGGTGCTGATCGTACGCTACTCGTGCCAAAAATCCGGACAAATGTTACTTGATCAAGGAGCAAATCTGCATCAGATGAGATCAGCTGACTACGTGTGCGTGCGCTGTGCACAGCGGTGTGTACTCTGTGTGTTAACAAGAAAAACGCATATAAGAAAGTTCTGCGCAAAAGCAGGGTAGTGACAGAATTGATGGGCATTATTGATATTTGAAGCATGTGTACCTGCACATGCATGCTTATTAACAAACGGGTACTGTGGAATATATTTTTTACTCACCTAAAGCGCTCATGCTCTCGTCCACTCCCCGCAAAAGAATTAGCAGCTGTGCGGTGTCTGTGGCATCAGTGCTCTCATCACATGCGATGGAGTAAAAATCAAAAGCACAGCTTCATCAGACAGTTGCAGTTTAATGTTGGCTGACAAGTCTTCAGTGCGTCGCACAACTGTATCTCTGGACACGCTGACGTTGTTGAAGTCCTGCACTTTTTCCGGGCACATTATTTCAGTGACTTTAACGAGGCCGTGTTTTATGAGGTCTCCATCTGAAAAAGGCTTGCCATGTCTTGCGATGAGTTGGGCGACCTCATAGCTGGCTATTGGAGCCTTTTCCTGGACAATTTGAGCACGAAAAAAATACTGTTGCTGACCCCGCAGGAGAGCTACCATTTGCTTTAATTTCTGCTCTCGCTCAGCACCAGTGTAGGATGCATAGGCCTGATATTTGGTTTCATAATGAGGTCGTACATTATACTCTTTCATAACTGCCACAGTTTCAGTGCAGATCAAACAGACACACTTCCCCTTGAATTCTTTGAAGAAATATTGACTCTCCCACCGTGTCTGAAATTTTCTGCATTCACTTTCTACCTTTCGCTTCTTTGGTTCTGCCATGTTTAGTAACTTGGGGTAAATTTCTTCTGTGATTGTCCTTTTTGGTGGAGCAACTGCCTTGATCAACAGCAGCTCCCCATGATGTTAAAACTAAGAAGTGCAATACACTCAAGCAAAAGTTGATGTGTGGCCATATTCTATTCTATTTATGAAATTACTTGTGGGCCAATTAAAAATGGCCCCGCGGGCCGGAGTTTGGACACCCCTGACTTAACGTAACCTGCTGGCTTTGTGTTCTCTCTCCTGCACCGTTTGCTTTGTTTTTCTGTGCGTCCACTGAAGTAAACCTTATGCTTAAGCTAATGGTTTACTCACTTGAACAACAGGGGTCAGCAGCTGCCTAAATACATCACAATTACTCTTTATTCAATTAGTACACTGTGAGAACGTAGCGCTGAGTAGGCCTAAACACACACACACACAGGAAAATGAATCCCAGCCGCACCAAGACTTAAGTCTAATCTGTATGCATGCTTTGCATTTAAAACAGATACTCGATACCTTCTGTGTACATACAGACACACATTAATTATAATAGTGATAGATTTGCTAAAGATTCCACTTAATAATTTTAAAAATATCAACCTAACCTAAAAATGTGTTAAAACATTCTTCAATTAACCTTTTCATCTCAGTGGTCAATGTGCAAAAAACAGGCTTTATCAATCACTAAAATACAAACTACCACTACTTGTGGTGATGCATTTATCTGAGAAGCCTGTTGGTACTAGTATGAGCTGAGCTGAGCAGTGAAGCAGGTTTAACACCATAGTTCCCACAAACACTATCCTGAAAAGACTGTTAGAATGCATAACTTGAACAAAGAAAGGTTGTAAAATAAATATTTTTTATATACTGTAAAGAAAAAAAAACAATAAGACCAACTTATATCAGGATTGAATGGAGTGCCACCTTTGCAGGTAATATTCAGGTTGACCATTTTAATCCATAATTGTATAGTTAAGCTTAATATTTTGGTATTGGGATAAGGACTAATCTGTGTAACAACAGTCATGGAAACTAGAGTATAAATGTTCATAAATAATATGGAGCAGGTACAGTTTTCAACTGCGAATACCTAAAATTACCTAAAAAACAAAAAAACAAATGCCGCTGGATACTCGTTACTACTGCAACAGTGTTCAAGAAAGGGATGTATGCTTCTGTTTGCAGCAGGTGAACACATTGTGCAATCCATTTTTTATACTTCTGGTCTTTGTGGCATTTAAAAAACGTGAGTTTTGTTTATAAATATCTCTCATTCCCAGCTATATGTATTACCAGAACAACTGCTGGTTAGGAAAGGGATTTACTGAACAGTCTATTTCAGTCTCTCCACCTCACTTTATACTGAATTCATTCTTCACATGCATGTTTTCATTGCATTAAGGATGAAAAATCCTCCTTAAGCCTGCCTCCTGTCCTGCATCACAATCTCCGCTTCATGACAGAATTGGATTTAATGGTTCAAATCAAACCAATCAAAGGCAGATACAGCCAGCTGGATGATTTATAGGAGTACACGAGCTGCCCGAAATTCAAGATGATCACCGCCAAGGTCATTCTGGTAGGAGTGGAACGTGAAAACACACACATGTCCAAAAGCCATAGGCTACACACTGATGTGGAAGCATGTTTAATGCATGCACACAGAAATGTATACTAGATGTACTATCCTGAGACATGTATTGATTTTAGATTCAGTTATAAATGCACTGGCTTCTGTTTTTGTATGACTGAGAACAGAAGAGAAGCAGTAAAAGGAAGAAAGCAGTGAGACAGTAAGATTTGTAACATGAGATCTTGGTGGTTTGGTGCTTTAAGTGCCTGATTCATGGAGAAGCTGTGTAATATCTGGTCTACAATTCTATTTCTGCAACATTGCATCACACCACTATTTTTCAAGAGACAGCAAAGTACATCTATCACTGAATGGATGCACCCTCATGTTCACAATACACTTTCTATGCTATAAAATCTGTCAAAATGCACACAGATGCATACATCAAAGCGGCTGAAGACACTGTGTAAAACTGTCTCAGCTCATTGTTTTATGAGGTATCAATGACTTTTGGTGACTGTGGTTTAGATTAGAATGCATTCTGTATTAAGATAAAATCTTGAATGAGGCTAACTGTAACTGGAAAGCTAATTGGATTGTTCACCGCATATTCAGAACAAAATACGTCAGAAATTGATCCCAGAAGATGAATCCCACTCACATTGGTGATGTCCTGAATTTTTCGAATCTGATATGTTAAACCATCGTTTTACTCATTTATTTCACATGCAGATTAAAATTTTGCATTTGAAATGATAAAGCATCCCATGGATTGCCTTGATTTTCACTGTAGTATACTTAGGTGATCCTTGGATTTAGATGTAGCATCAGGATTGGGCCAAGTATGTACAACATTTTAAAACATAAAAACATCCATAAAAGAAATGAGACTGTCAAAATCCTCAGTTGTACTTTTTGTTGGCAATGTCTGCAATTTAACATTTTGTGATTTAGCACAGTGATTTATTTAGGGTGTTTTTGTTTTGTCATCCTAACAAAAAATGTTTTTATTCCATCAATTCACAGGAAACACTTTAAAACCTCTAACATGTGTTAAAATAGTCGAGAATGTTCAAAACAAACAATTTATTTTCAGTACACCCAGTAAAAATCTAGGCTTTCACAATATAAAAACAATAATGGTTCCTAAATGCCCAGAGCTACTGTATGTGTAATGCAGGGTTGGTAAATAATAATTGCTATTTATGGCTGTGAGTATAGCTCGAAGGCCTTTTGGTGATCTTCTGCAAAGCTCTCTTAAGATTAACAAGCTTTGTTTCTGCTGGGCATCATTTTTTCTGAGTGCATGCAACAGGTGAATAAAAGAAGCATTTATGACTCATAGTCACAGGATGAAAAGTGACTGAGTCTCCTTTGAAAAGCATTCCCTTGATTTTGAATAAAGGCAGTTTGGAGACCGGTATGAAGAATTTTCTCGAAAAATATTCTCTGTACTAGTGCAGCACACAGATGAGGGTGCTTTTAGATTAAAATTGTGAATACATATGATAACAGAACGATGTGGATTGAAGCAAAGAAGGGCTCACTTCAATTTCATCAATTTATATTTAATACCTGCTTTCCTGCTCATGGCCATGAGGTCTAGCTCAATTGGAAATTCTTAACCTTGAGAACAAAATTCCTGGTTGTTTAATTTTAATTAACAATCCTTCCAAAAATGTAAGGCTTAAAAGACTCATTAATAGCTTCTGCCTAATCAAAACTGCAACAGTGCATAAATAACAGCCTTAGATTAAGGTGTTTACTTTTACGCTGAAATAAAGAGTACCATTTATCTCACTGTCATCTAAATTTTTATATCACATACCACACGCATCCCATACTTGAAGCACAGGTATGTATGTTTCTTTCATTCTATTAATCTATACCACCTTTACAGATGCACCTCATTTTCATATACTCGTACATGTATATATGAGAAGAAATTAGAAGGACACACCTAACATATCTAAACTCTCTTATGTATGTCCCTTTACTGTGACAAGTCCCACCCAATATAGTTAAAATGAGAGCCATTACCAACTTTTGGAAGATTGGCAAACCAAGAGAAGGGAAGCATCTGCTGCCTACAACTATGACTTTCTGTTACATTCAAGCAAGCACACGTAAAAAAAAAATTAAGGATATTTTAACCTACAAAATGGCACAAAGGAAATATAGACAAAAAAGTGTCGACAATATTGGAGGGAGAGTGGATATTTGAGGATTCAAGAACAAGGGTGATGTGCAGAGCTGTAGTAACTACAGAGGGATAAAGCAGATGAGCCATGACGCGAGGCAAGAGAGGTGACAACAGTGAGCAGCAGCATGGCTTCATGTCGAGAAAGAGCACTACAAATGTGATGTTTGCTTTGAGAGTGTTGTCGGAGAAGTGTAGAGAAGGTCAGAATGAGCTGCACTGTGTCTTTGTAAATGTAGAGAAATCACATAATAGGGTCCCAAAAGACGAACTGTTGCACTGTCATGAGTGGCAGATAAATTTGGTGAGGGTTGTGTAGGACATGTATGAGGATAGTGAGACAGTGATGAGACTTGAAGAGGTGGAGATATGATTTGGAGAGAAGAGGAATGAGTTCAAATACCTGGGGTCAACAATACAACGCAATCAACTATGCACAAGAGACGCAAAGAAGAGAGCGCCCTCCATCCACTCCCCCCACTTAGGAAACCTGCTATGATTTATGGTTTGCAGAAAGTGGCATTAACACAAAGGAAACAGGCAGAGATGGAGATGGAGAGTTAGAAAGGAGTATATCACAGGGACAGCTCACGTTGAGCAGTTTGGATATCCTGAACAAAGGGCGGTGAAAATGGAGCTCCCAGGCAGGAGAAAAAACTCAGAGGAGGTTTACAAATGTAATGATAGAGGATAGAGAAGACTGGAGTGACAAAGGTGGATGCTTTGGACTAAAATGGAAGCTAGATTAAATTCAAATTAAAACCAAGTAGGTTGTTATGGTGTAACATTTATTTCAATATACAAAAACATTTTTAAAAATGTGTCTTTCTCAATATTAATACTGATACATGCTTAATTAGAAAATAGTCGCGTGTCAGTAATACACTTTTATTGCTAAAAAAATTATGTACTGTAAATGTCTTAACCCTGTTTAGACGGTTGGAAGTCAATATGGCAGCAAAGTGAGTGCACACTTACAAGCAAACTGAGCAAAACCAGAAGGAATGATAAACTTAACCAGCAGGGTTATTTTACAAGCAAAATGTTGCGCTGTTTCTGACATAAATAAATGCAAAACAAGTGAATCGACCCCTTCTGCAAAAGGAAGTGGGATTACTGAGATGAATTTGAAGAAACTCGGAGGGGGAACGATACACAGAAAGGGTTTATTTTCATAATTAGGTCTCTAGGGTGAAAAAAGTATTAATGGTGAATTGGAAAGGGGCAATGAATATTTTATTTAAGCACTATAAATTGGGTCAGCCTCCTTTATATTAGAATAAATGAAAGATAGAAACTGGCAGTAATGGATTCAAATACAGTACTATGGTAAGTAGGATAACATAAAATGAAGAGAGAAAGACAAAAAAAAAGAAAGGGACAGTCTTTTTATTTAAGACATCAAAATGGCTTTAATATAGCTAATAAAAATGCATCCCAGCAAAAATTAAATAACTAGAAAAAAGTACTTAATTATGGGCTGATGTATCATTAGATTTATCTAGAAATTACAAAATATTTCTGACTAATATTCACATATTCTTTAGTATTGATGTAGAATGACTTTATTTTATGGGTTGTTTTGGGGGTATTAAAACTAATCATGAACGCACCACCTACAGGATTTCAGAAAGTTAATAATTAATAAGCAAAATGCAACACAATCATCAGAAACAGAGCAACATTAACATTTGTTTGGAGTTGTATTTCTGGCCTAATCTCTGTTTTGGTCTCCACCATTGGGTGACTGTTTAAGGAGTGAGCTCCTTTTTTCTTTGATCAAGTGCTCTGACACTATAAAAGGAAAATAATTTACTTCCAGATACATATTCACATAACCTAGCCACAAATATATACAAAGTGACATGGTGAATTGGAGTTAGTAGCAAAGTCATATTGTAGCAGTCTTTTGTAGTGTCTGAGAGCACCGTGTGCACAACTAGCGTTTTTAGTTTAGAGAAAATCACAGTCAAAGTTTTGCTCAGTTTTCTTTCTCCATATATTTTTATATAGATAGCTTAAAATGCACAGCAACGCTAACAAAACTGTTTTATTGATCACAGGAATCTGTTCAAGCTTAACACAATGAACACATTTACCCGACTAGCTGCGAACACCATCTTAGTGTTACGTGTTGGCTTCCCAACAATATGCCCCATAAAACAGTCTGCTTCATAGAAGAATAAAACACTTTGTTTTACGGTGTTTAATTTTTGAGTTTCTTCTAATGTTTTAAACCGTCCAGCTTCACCTCCTGGTCAGCTGGTCCGGTAGCTGACATGGAATCACTCACAAGTGTCTGCACCAGCTGCAGAGTGTCCTGTCAAAGATGCCTAATGGACACACTTAGTTGAGAAAGCTTTATTGAACGGGACTATTTCCTCTTCCGTTACTCTAGCAACTGAAAGCATTGCAATATGAGGCATAATTTTAAATGAATGCATGGGTGTTATCCGACAGCAGCGTAGGAAACTGATCATTTCATAAGGAATAATAAAATGCAATAAAGCTGCATTTTTCATTACTAAAATGCATTGAAAGGCTGCCTAGAACACTCACACATACGTTGAACCATTCACTCACTTTTAGCAGTCACTTTTTCTCCATCATTATGTGCGTTCAGATTTCATAATTAAGTGGCTATTTGCGTATGTCGGCACTCTAATGCTAGTCTGGAAATGCCTTTTTTTGTGCCAATAAAGTACCTTTGATTTGAATGGATGAAGACAGAGCAGGGAGAGAGAGAGAAAGACAGAAAAAGGTGGGAGGATGACAAACAGTTTCCATCATCATCCTCCAGGCAAGAGGAGGCTGCACGCTTATATAAGAATACACATGCAAAACACACACACATGCATTTGAATGCGCACAACAACATTGTTTTTGTTTGTTTATATGCAGATCAGTAAATGGGGCTGGCCTACAGAGCCAGTTGTGGGAGGGCATGGCAAACATATTATGGCATTAGCTTGTAATGACACTTTGTCGGTCTGTGTGTGTGTGGTATCTGAAAATAGCCTGCATGAGAGCACAACGTGGAATGTGGAAGCATTACACTCTGGTCTCACTTATCGCATGTGCCTGTCTGTCTCTCATCTTATTTTCTACTGCACTGCACTAGTGCATTTGACAGATAAGATTGCAGAAAATGTGCATGTGTGTATTTCCCTGTGCACATGTGTGCATTTGTGTAAGGCACTTGAAAATGATAATCGAGAAGCAGTCAACTTTAGTCTTCCAAGGAATTAAAGATAAAACAGCAATATTCTTGCTGGAAAACCACAGCTTGCAAATCTAACAGAAAGGATATTTCCTAGAGGAGTAGAAGCTTCTTCTTCCCAAATTCTCCTCCGTCCCAGCACTAGGCCCTCACATCTCAACTATTGACTTTTCTCTGTGTTGGTGCAGAAGCAATCAAACAGCTACAGCCTTTAACAATCCCCAAACCAACAGCGTCTGCAGTTCTGAATGTAACCTTGAACATCAATTGCTTCATTTAAAAAAAAAAAGAATTTCATCTTAAAAGAAGATAATCAGGTTTCAGCTTATTATATTGCAAATATGGATGTGTCTCCATTCTTTAATCACATAGGGAACGAATAATAATAAATATCCAAAGCTACACCACAAAATATGTAATTGGCCACAAAGTGATTTTATTTCACCTAAGCAGTTCAGATACAGTTAATTGGTTTATGTTGATGAATAATACTTAGTATAATATGTAACTTTATTCTTTTTTTTAAGCTTTATTCCATAACAAAATTCCAAAATGGCATCTTACATGTGCAACTCTTAGTATCATATAGTATGCATGTTTCCAAGACTTTGTCAGATCTAGCAAATGAAGCTTTGAGCAAAGCTGCGATTTGGTTTTTAAATAACATCTGTGCAATGATTCGGTGTTATTTGGCAGCATAAACAAGAAAATGTTTAACCACGACTGCAAGCATATTCTACAAATGCTTAAGTGAGTTACACATTCAAGAAAGCAAATCCTCACGCTTGTATGCCTACTGTCAGAACTGTTTGTTTTGTGATTCGGTCATAGTGTGTGGTGTTTTATACTACTTTTTACCTACATGACAAAGTGGGGTAATTAGTAATGGTTACTAATGCTATTATTTATTTATTTTTTTTAGTTTGACAACACAAAATAAAAATAATCATAATTTAAGTGTATACTGAATGTCTTATTTGTATTATTTGTGTATAACCCAGTAATTACCAACATTATGTTTTCATTTATAGACATTAGTTACCTTACATCCCTGAGGGAATCAATAATACAATACTGGGATCTCTGTCAATAGTCAAACCAGCTATTGTCAGTCATCAGTGTGAAAGCTGATTGCAAATTATATCTGCCTAAATACCTCAGATTTAGTCACTGAGTTTCAGTTCTCATCTATACTTCTATGTTACCCCTATTAGTTAGGCAACATTTAAATAGATAAATAATGCCCTGCCTATATATTTTATACTTATTAGGTTGTTGTCATAGTGACACACCTCGTTTTTTTTTTTTAAATTTGATTTCTGTAGCCACACTTTGCTTTCCTGTCATCTTCATGCTGGTCTTATCTTTCACCTTATAACACATTTCTTTCTTTGACATTTTCATGACGTTCTCTTTTGCACATTTTCTGGCATGTAATCCTCGTACAGTAGAAGGTTAATACAAAAAGAATTAAGGGCAACATCCATCACACTAATTTATTCAGTCACTGCCTGATTTTAGGATTTACTTAAGAGTTAAATAGGACTGCACCTTTTGTGCTTTACTTTCTTAAAGGTTCTGCCGTTTAGTCATTTGAATAATGATTTTTTAAGGAAAGCTGAAAGCTGACAATTTAAGTTTTGTTTATGCGCAGTACCTCAGCACAAGCTATTTGGGAAAAAATGCACAAAGTAGAGTTACTTGGTTCGCTAAAAGGTATATAAAATATAAATGAAAATACAGAGCTAAAATACTTCACAGTGAGAGGTTATATAACCAATGGACTACCTAGTTTATCCTGCATCTTGGTGTTATCCAAGTTACTAAATAAAGAATGTTCATATCTCTTTTCCCCCCTGTGAGTGCAGCTGGAGGATGTACCAAAGACACAGTTTAAGTTTGAAAAAGACTATGCTAAATACTGGTCTCCAGCCAGGCCACTGAGATGTTTACTTCATGGAAAAAAGCTCTCTCACTCTTGTAATTTTTAACTAACATTCTCAATAAGAAATGAGATACAGAGAGCAAAAGAGGAGGGACGGATAGACACAAACAGGTAGGACTGTAGCGTGCAAGCAGTCTGTCGCAGTGGATATTGTATTTGTCTGTGTGGGGGCTGAGGGTGGGATAAATAATTTATTGTCATCCAAACATGAGCACACTCTTACATTATTTACATGCAGTACATTTAACACCCAATCACACAGAAACGCTAAATTTAATGTGCTCTGCATTGGGAAAAAAAGTGAAAGAGATGAAATATTAACAAATGCACGGTAAGTGTACAGCAACAAAGAGAAAGGCACAAGAAGGAAAAACGAAAGGAAGAAAGAAAGATTAAAGGTGAATCTCAGTAAAGACATGGCCAGAGGAAATCCGCCATGTGAGGAAAATATTAAACTTGCACAGACCTTTGTCTCAGTGTTTACCTTGCTCCTTGGTGTCATAGTAATAAAAATAGTAGTAGAGTACTTCAAAGTGAACAGGGGGTGAGAGTACTGTGGTCAGGTCATCTGTGGTTTTTCACTGCTTCTTTTTCCCCAAAGCTGATAGTACACAAGCAACAATTTTTAAATATAATTCCAGAATTGACTTAGCCATACAGAGACCAGCATTAAACAGGCCAGTGGTTAAATCCAGAACAATGTGGTTGTACCAGCCATTTCCCAGGTGTCAGTGTGTGTAAATGTAAAGTAGGTTTTTTAGCTGAAGGGAAAAGAAATACACTCTTTGCTCTGAAAATAGCTATCTGCTGTTTGTTGCATTTCCCAAAACCACTTCATTTAATTTCATTAAATTTAAAGATTAAAATGGTCTTAATGATGTTACAATTAATATTAAGAGTTATTCATATAGGACTTCTTTGTAACAGTTACAGAAATTACCTATGATTGATAATGCCTTATCTATATCCACCACATTTCATTATACTTTTTATAGATTTTACATTTAGATAATGGATCCCTTTAAATGATATTGGTTGATTAACATTGATATTGCCATAATTTTCTGACGTGCTCTATTTTACTTTTGGACTAAGATGCAAAAGTTGCACGGAAAAATATGAAAAGTGAGTTACAAACATCTTACAACAAGGCCTCAAGTCATAGTCGATATGCATGTATGTATGTGTGTGTGAGAGTGGATGTGCTATGTTGCCTTTAATGTGTGACAGACTTATCAAGAGCCACTGGCTAATCACTTCAGTATCTAGGTTAAATACAGATCAATGGTGTATGTGTGAGTCTCAGTGTGTCTGTTTTCATGTGTGTACATATAAAAATATGCACAAACAATCAACACTTAGACTAAATACAGCTTGTGTTTGTGCATATGCGTGCTTACATTAGCTGTGGCATAAAAATACATGCACGCCTATTTTTATACCAGGATTTATACACACTTCACAACATCTGAGAGTGTGACTAATCTAAATTTATCCATCAAAAGCTACTTGTCAGCTCACAGTCATAGAATGATTCAGTGACTGAGGTGAAAGATGATGATGATGTTTGTGTGTGCAAAAAAGACTAAGCTTAAAAATCTCACATCTTTTAGAATATATGTCAGAGATAGCCCCATAATAACTGGAGTTAACTGTTTTGTACTGTTTTTTTTATGAAGCAATCTCTCGTTACGTTTTGCCCACATTAATTAATAAAAAGAAAAATAAGTTGCTTTACCAAGTAGTTATACTTTTATATAAATTGATATAGATCAATTATATGGCCATATGCAATGGCACATACAGCTAAACAGATTGACTGACCAAAAATAAATCTTTAAAAAAATGTTTAAATAAGCATTTTCAGAAGGTTGGTCATGTGTTGTTTTGGGTTTTTTTTTTTGTCTAAGTATATTTGTTTAGATCTGATTCAACAACATCTGTGTTTACTCACTGCATCTAGCAGCTTTGATTAAGGTGAAGCAAAAAAAAATAAATCATGATTTTCCTGTGGTTTTCTGAATGTCATTCTGGGCAAGAAAAAGTAGATTTGTTATATCTGAAAATTCTCCCAAGCAACTCTTATTCATAGAGCCTAAGGTTATTAATTTTGGACTGACAGTTGGTGAGGTATTACCTATACATCTATATGCCCACAGCAACCCTTATCCATCATTAAGTTGCAATAGCATAAGGTTGACATGAGCTATGTAAGGTACGGTAAGCGATACCATTTGAGAAGTCATAATTTAACTTTTGTCAGCAAATGTATATTTTAGAAGCAGGTATTAAGCATTCTTCCTTCTTTTCATTAACTGAAACTTAGAAAATCTTCCTAGAAAGTCTTTATCTGTAGCTAATCCTGGGCTCGCATGCACACGAGGCAAGCTAAGCAAATCGGTTAGGTCGTTCCTGTCACAAACAGCCTTTTACAGGTTCTTTTGAGGGATTTCAAGCCACTCTCAGGCCACACGAGGGCTAAATGTTCTTAAATTTCTGATCTCTGACCAAATGTCTGAACATCTTACTTTCCCTTTTAGTATGAGTCCTGCCACACAAAGGAGGAGGCTTGGTTTGATCCCCATCCGATTCTTTCAGTCACTAGCAACTGCAAGTGAGAGTTGAAATGAGCCCCTAATGTTCCCTCAATGGTCCAGTAGATCCTCTGCATTACTGTTGATATCACTCCATTTCTTTTTGACTTTTGCTTGAGAATAAGAAACCAAGATACTTGAAGCAGTAAAACTGGTCTGAAAGGCTAGGCAGTGATGATTTATGTAGTGCAGCGAAGAAGGTTAAACATAGGTTCAGCATGTTTTATTTTTTTAACTTCTCCCTAAGGAAGAGCTTGGATTTATGCTTGTGGTCCAGCATAGTGTCTTTGGAGGCTGTGGCACTCAGCGGCTCCACAGTGTGGTTCTACACTGATGCTTCACCTCTGAGACTTCTCAGAAATGCAGATTATTGGCTTAGTGGCCGATTCCAAGACTTCCAAGGCTGTAGATACTCACACAGAAGTTGCATATGCCACTTAGCAACACACTCTCACCATTCAAGCTAGAGAGGTGTGGAGGTGGTGGGCTGGAAGGTCATGATAGCAAGCAGATTAAGTTTCTCTCTCCTAGGCCTTGTGGTTTTACAAGTCCATACAGTAAAAGCAGATCCATTGCAAGTGTGCCCAATGAAGTTGTGCCTCTCAGATCTGGAGTTCAGCTCAAGGAGTTCCCTACAGACAATGGTGGTTGCCTCCAGGCAGCTATGGTTAGCCTTATGCTGGTTCGAAAGCAAAGAGAAATTCAGCAGTGAAAGTGAAGCGAAGCAAGTGATGCGTCTCCAATTGGTGGTGACAGATACATCCTTGGACAGTGTGAAAGACGTACTGAATCAGTGTCCTAAAGCTACGGGAAATGCTTTATCCTTTCTGTCACTTCTGTCCATATATTTAATACATCAAGGTATTGCTAGTATGTACAGAATACAACAGTATGAGAGTGGGCCGTATAGTTGAAGCATCTCACATCGACATCCTTTATTCTCTAAGCTGTTCGCGTTCCAGCCTGGTGAATGGACACTACTAAAATGTTCACTACTAATGCTCATCGTCAGCATTTTTATCAGCACAGCAGCAGAAGACAGCATCATATTTTTATGACACTGAAAACTGTTTTTGTCCAGTGTACATCCTGCCTTTTGCCTTTCTGTCATTTTAGCTCTGGCAAACCCCAAATCCCTTAACCCTGACTAGATGATCATTACATAAACAGATTAATGAATGCAGCAAAGCAAAATAAAAAGTTAAATTAGGTATTTTTAGCTCATTCCCATCCCTTATTCCTTTTGATTCTTTGGCTGTCTTTCTTCTTCAACCATCTGCCCCATGATAGCTTTGTTAATTGCTGATGTATGTGGAAAATTTAGACAGGAGATGCTCTGCTGCTGCACATGTATGGGTGTAGATGACTTTATTCTTTAGAGAAATGTATTGTGAACTCCCTGAACGGAAAATACACTTCCTACACTTTCTTAATGAAGGAACTGTGTGTGTGTGCGTTTGTGTGCTGTAAAACCATGCATATGACAGCAAAAGCTATCAAGTACATCTTGACAGTTAAGTCTACATAGTTTGATGAATGTCAGAGTAAAAAAACAAATCATATAATAACATGAAGCTAATTAAATATGAGACTTCACGCATAATTCATCAAAGCAGAACTGAAAAGCTTCATACGGTCTTGCTACTTTCTAAATGCATCTAAACGGGCCTTTAAATTCCAGTAGCACTGCCTCCGATCTGTTTACACTTTGACAATCTGTTGTAGCAGGCATGAGAAATCTGGCCAAGGAGGCTACAGAAAACACAAAAACCAGAACACAAATCAACATAATAAGTAAAGGCAGAATTACAACTGATATTCAGTACAGGCAAGAGACCAAAGAAACCTGAATAACAGATCATTAAAAGAGCAACATCAAAAACAGTCATATTGACCAAGAGAACCTTGTCAGTATGACTGTTTCTGCCCTTTGAGCGCTGTTGAACCTATGAATTTTAGATGACGACTCTTTGGGAAACATATAAACTTGGATTTAACATCAACTTAAGTTGTGTTAAATGGGACTGAAGCACAGAGGGTTTGTACAACTTAACAAACAGACAGACATGTTCATTAATGCAGTTGAGAATGTTCCCCATTTCAGTTAAAGTACGTAAATCTTTTCCAACAAGAGCTGGAATCTCATTTGTGGTTGCATCCGAGTAAGAAGGATTTCTTATTTAAGTGGTTTTTGAAAGGTAGGACCTTTTTAAGGTTGAACGACTTGTGAGCTGGCTTCTTCAGGGCAGAAAATTTACATTCTTTACTAACAGATAGTGGCACAGCATTTGTTTTTTTGTATGCAAATTCCAATACCACCACCTTTTTCTGAGGTGGTCACAGTGAAACTGACTGAATCTGTAATTCAATGATTCTGTAAATTAATGCAAAGTCTATAATTAGGTTTCTAAGCCAAGCTTCAAACAAGAATATCATTAGCTGATGATTTCACTCAAATCTTAACCAAACTGAGTTTAGGAAGAGGACTTTGACATTTAGATGAGCAATACAAAGTTCAGATCTGGTTTAAAATCACAAGGAGTACTCAAAGATTTTTAATCTGGACCAGAGATGGGCTCTACGTATCCAGAGAAAAGCAGCAAGAAAAACAATGAAGCATTTTCTTTTCACTGATTTTAGTAGTAATACAAAAAGATTTCGCCATAGCCCGAAACCCTTACTGTGATCAACCAGTCATTGGAAAAAGGAAGGTCAATAAAATCAGGTAACATGAGATCTCCACTGATGTGTGATCAAGTTTGAAGAGCTTCTAAAAGATTTAAAATTCCAGGTTGTGTGCTTTGAAAGGAAAAAAAAAAAAAGGTTCATTTTGTTTTCCAGGCTGTTCCCGCACCTCACATGGACAGAGAACAGTCAATAAAAGAAAGGAACCATACAGAAATACAAACAGGGAAAGACTGAGAGAGGTAACCTCCAGCCAATGTTAAAGTAGCCAAAACACCTAAGTGCATTTTGCTTTAGCAAGTTTGTAAAGTTTGTTGTTAGACAGTCTGGGGAGAAATCCAAAAATTTTCCAGCTGCTGTATGGAGAAGAGCTTTGGTGAACTATTGTTTGTGTTGTCTCCTCTCAGATTTTTTATGCCATCCATAAGTGATAATGATCTTCTGATTGCTAGCCTCTGGATATTGTTACAGATACAAACCTGAGTATTGTATACCAAACTCAGGCTTGTTTTTTCACAAATCAGTACCACAGAAATGTCTTTTTAACTAGTTTTGGGGATTGTCAGTGCACACCAAAATGCAGACCAGAGTAAAAATGGATAAACACATCATTATGCAGTATGCAAAAGTAAGTTGCAGCTTTAAGTGGAGAACAGGGAAAAAATGGACCTGCTGAAACACCAAAGTTATCCTTAAATCTCCACAAGAGAACGTGCTTTCATCAATGCAAAATCATGCACTAAGCACTCTTTATATGAAGAATTCAGCATGTTCTTGAATGTATTTCTACATCTAGAGAGAGAGTGAGGTGAAGGATTACTCAAAGAGGCAGAAACAGAGAAAGAGATTTCTAACAAAAAGAAATAGTGAAATAAACAGAAAAAGAAATAGAAAGAAAGACGATGAGAGAAAGACAAAAGAAACCTTGTAATCTCTGGGTGCTCAGCTGAATAAGAAATAAGGGAGAGCGAATGGGACTTAAAGACAATGAAAAGAGATAGGATGCACCAAGCAGGAACAGGAAGGAGAAATATGAGAGGAGAAAAAAAAAAGAGAGTACACATCAGAGGCCGAAGCTGTAACACAGAGCCAGATATGTTGGTAGAGGCACATTTAGCTCAAGGGAAGGTAGGATTGCTGTCTGCCTGAACACATTGGTTTTAAAAGTAAATGGGGCGTCTGAGTGAAACAGAAATGTGGAGTTTGATGTGCAGAAAGGAAACAGCAAATTTTAAAAGTACACTGGGGAATATAACCAACACTAAGCGTTGTTCTTGTGATGAGAGCATATCCACCCAACAAATTCACAAAGTCAAGTCAAAAATATGCAGTTTTAAAACCTAAGAATCAAGTACTGTGGCCACCATTTTACAAAGGTTTTTGTTGTTGTTGTTTAAAGATTCAGTTAATTATTTAATAATTCTGTTAATTATAATATAATTAATATAATATATTAAAGTATATTATATCCAGTTCAAGGTCAAAGAAGCCTACCCCAACTCTCAGTGTTTTCTGTCCTGGACTGTAGTACCAAGTACAGAAAATCCCCACTTTGGATTTAAAGACCTTTTTGCTGTCAGGGAAAAATTGCTAACCACCAACCTGGAGCTGGATAACCCCACACACCAATAAAAGACTCTTCCGTTTGTTTGATATGTTAGTCCACACCTCTAAGGTGTAGATTAACCAGTGTTGGTCAAATTACTTGAAAATAGTAATTAGTTACTAATTACTTCTCCAGGAAGGTAATCCCATTGCTTTACTGATTACTTATTTTCAAAAATAATTAGTTACTTTATTACTTAGTTCCATTTAAAAACATGATGCACAGCCTGAATACGTAATAAAGCAACAGACCTTTTAGCCCAATTCTGTTTTTTCTGCATAATCCATCATGTAAAAGTGAATCAAATGGAAAAGTCTCATTTAAAAATTTTTTTTAAAATTAGTTTTAATCTTTTAATTTTATGCACATTGCATCAAGCAAAAATTAAATTATATGCAATATATAATTAATATATAATTAAATTGACATTTAAACCTATTTTCTGCATATTCCAGCATATAAAATAAAATAATTTTTAGTTTTTACACTCACTCTTTCAAATAGATGCAAGTAAAACACAGCAAAAAATAAATAAAATGAAAGATTCAGCAGCACTAAGCCCTGTCTCTCTTAAATCTCTTTTCATCTGTTTAGCAGGAGTGGGGCAGGTGGAGGTTTGCCCAGTGCTGCAGCAGTCATGTCAGTGTGGGGATCCGGGGGTTTCTCTGTGAATTTCACATTCCTGTGGGGCGTGCTAGGTGCTTGCTCAATGAAATTTAATTTTTCACTGTAGAAAGAAGTTTTCTTCCCACACAGAGTGTACAGCGGATGCTAATGTTTTTGTCACTTCTTTACTGAATCAAACACAAAGGTCAGTATTTCCACGCTTTAAACGCTGTATGGTCGTACTCTCTCCTGCACTCCATATTATCCATTGTTGATCATACGTCATTGTCATGAGGCACTTTTACAAACAAAATCACGGTTTAGTAATGCAGCGTGCTTATGGAAAAGCAACAGTAATGTATTTACTTTTTTGCAATAGTAATCCGTTACTTTACTCATTACTTGATAAAAAGTAATCGTACTACAGACGTTACGTGTAACGCATTACTGCCCATCTCTGAGATTAACTTATACATTTTTATAGTTATTTTTACTTTGTAAAAAATAACCAGGATGAGGACCAGTGTCTGTCCCTAACCTCACTGTCTCTGTCCATCGTTGTCATCCATCATTGGTTTCTAGCCAGCCTGTGGGCTTTCCGTTTAAAATAAATAAGTATGGCTACCCTCACGTCTAGTTTCACATATTCCAATTCCTGCTTCTGCCTACGGTGAACAAGAACAACAGAGAGACAGAGACTTTTAGAAAAGAAGTCAGAAATAATACGAGCGTGTGCGATGTGACGAGGTAGCAATAGAGACAGGAATTCACTTCCTGTACGAAAGATAACAAATCCTGACAGGCATTCTTTGTGAAGAACGGCATTTCTAAATCTCATAAACAAAAAGAAATGGCCTTAATAAAGCAGATACAAAAAGGAAATGAGAAGCTTTTTCTGTTTGATATACATCCTTTAATCTTCGGTATGCAGCCAAACAAACATGTTCCACTTTTAAACATCCAGAAATCACTCCCAAATTAACTCAGTGAACAATATAGGCAGCGTGACTGCTGGCACCTGTCGTGGCAGCTTTATCTTCTTTACGCTTCAAAAAATAAACTCTCTAACATCCATTTCACCTTCCATCGTCCATAAAGAAGCTGTAAGGTGATTAAAGTCATCTTATTCCACATAGTCTAACAGTAAGTGCCTGTTCCAGTCCTTCATTACATCCATATGATTTATTTTTTTGTTTTTTTAATATAGAGATAGCCTTTTTCTTTTGATAACTGATTCATTTAGAACAAAGCACACACTTTAACATGTGTCACAGCTGAGATTTCTTTGATTTTGTTTTCAATTTGTTTGTGTACCTTCAATAAATCATTCCCTTAGTTGGCTATAATGGACATATTCACAAGCTTTTACTGCTTTACGATGTATTGGGAAGATAAATCTTTTCAGTTGTAAAGCTGCATACACAGTGAAAAGGATTTGTTTGTCATGAAGCTGCCTGCTGGTCGCTGTGGACATGCCTTGCTCGGGTCACCTGGGTGACCCTCTAAAGCGTTTACTAGCAGGTCATATGTCAAACGTATTCTTCACTCTTATTGGTAGTCTCTTCAGTCGCTTGCCAGAAAGCTTATCAGGGGTCCGAGTGGCAATTTACTGATCTGCCATTTGACTAGCTGGCAGAATTGGTAGTCTGGTTGTTTGCAGTAACAGGATGGTGGGTGAACAGGTGAAATGAGTCATAGATTAAATAACTGTTTTAATCCAACCTTGATCAGATCCTTATTTTAGACACATACATAAAATCTCAAACTATGTTACATCTATTCACAGTTTATAATTTTCATTTATCTTGTGCAGGAAATGTTCTTGAAATCTCTTTTTTCATTCATTTAAAAGAAAATTACACAGAAACCAGTTTGGAAGTATTCAGCATGACTAACAGCTGCACACAAAACAAAGAGACAGAAATAGGGATTTGTAAACATGACTAATTACCTTAGAGTGTGCGTCCTATGTACCTGCGTCTCCTCTCATGTGTGAATTATACTCCTCCTGTTGTTTTTTTCCTCTTTTATCTCTTCTCCCTGTCCTCTCCCTTTCCCTCCTCACACCTATTATCCCACAGGACCAGAGGCAAGGAAGGCAGGAATAGGTTAGTTGGGTGACCCAGACTATGCCTGGCCCTCAGCTGTTCTCGGCTGCCAAATGTCCCCCTGGGATGAGGGCAGTCCTTCAACTCTCTACTAGAGAGAAGACACATATGCTAAAAGGCCATCACACAGAAAGGTAAGGAGGAGGTTAACAGTAGGAATGCAGTATGATTACACAAAAAGAAAGTGAGGGAAAAATGGAAACATGTGCTGAAGACTTGAAGTGTCAAATGAGAGAAGGAAAAAAGCAAAAGAAAAAAGTAAAAGCATCACATAAAGAGAGCAGAAAGATGTCCATTACAGAAAAAACAACTGAGGGGGAGAAACGAGAACATGTGACTAAAAGTGTGCCTTACAGGAACATCATTGAAGAAGGTGATGGAAAGGTGAAACCCATCTATCCTTCCAACCTGTCACTTCATTCAGAGCTTCTTATACTTCAGTCATATATTCATTCCCCATTTTATCCCTCCTTCCTCCCCATCCCTCCATCAAGCCAGGTCTCCATTCATCAAAGTGAGCAGGGGACAGGCAGACTCGACTTTGACTTTGATCTGTTTTGCTAAGAAGTCGAGGGCTTCAGTGCAAATGGACACACACACACACACACACACACACACACACACACACACACACATATAAGGGTGATCCATCTCTAAGGAAAGCATTCGTTCAAGTCGCTCACAAGAGTCTGCACGGTTGCAGGTTGAATTCCCCAGCTGGCATACAGGCCTCTGAGTGAACTCTAAAGAACTGAAACTGTCACGGCCAGGCGGATCAGCTGCACGCTGATCAGCCCTCTCTGTTTCTCTCTCTCTCTTCCTCTTCTCTCTCGCCGGGGCGGAACTCGCTGTGGGTTCACGCCCTCGGCCCACGCCCTCGGGAGATGAGACACCTGGGTCTCATTAAGGGGAGCAGCATTTAAGCCAGGAGGTGACTGCTGTTCGTCGCTGGATCGTTGTCTACCACGCGTTAGTGAAGTCAAGCTACAGCAAGTTTAGTTAAGAGTGTTTTCCTCTGTGCGTCGTTCTTAACCCTGTCTCCCTGTCTAAAGAGCTTCCTGGATTTTTCCCCGTGCGATTCCCGTGTGGCAGTGTTGGAGTGTGAACCTGTGATCGTGTCAGTGGATATTCTGAGGAACGCGTGCTTTCCCTTGGACTTCCCTGGATGCCCCTTCTCCCCCCACTCAGCTGTATATAACACCCCCCCCACATTCTTGTATATACACCTGGTGACTTGTAAATAAACCCTTCTTGTGAGCATCAGAACCGGAGTCCTGCGCTTGAGTCCTCCTCCAAACCGTAACAATAACGATCCAGCCATCATGGACTCAGCAGACTCAAATCCCACCCAGCAACCCGTCCTCAACTCTCCAGGCAATTCTGGAACGCCACGAACACATGCTTCGCCACATAAATCAACAGCTAGCCGCACTCACGCAAGCCCTTGTTCAACGTCTACCGTCGGTAAGCCCACCCTCACCCCCTCCGTCTGTTTCTCCTCAGCTATCGGCTCCAAATCCATCTGCAGCCGCTCCGCCTGTTTCCCCCACGCCGGCTTCCACAGAACCTCCAGAGCGATCGTTACCAGCGCCGGAGCCTTTCTCGGGTGAGTTCGATAAATGTGGTGGATTTTTGACTCAGATCACACTACAATTCTGTCAGTTACAAAGAACATATGAGACAGATGGGGCCAAAATCGCCTTTATGGTTCAACTGTTATGTGGGCAGGCATTAAACTGGGCGCAAGCTGTGTTAAGAACAGCCCCAGACATTTCTTACGAGGACTTCCTCACCAAATTTAAAAGTGTTTTTGAAAGAGGCACTGGAGCGGAGGCGGCTGCCCACAGACTGTTAAATTTGAAGCAGGGGAGGCGGAGCATTGCGGATTTTTCGGTCGAATTCTGGACCTTGGCCGAAGAAACTGGCTGGGGGCAGTCGGCATTGATAAGTACTCTCTTGAATAATATTTGTGATGAGTTAAAGAGAGAACTGATGATGAGAGATGTTCCTAAGACCCTGTCTGATGTGATTACACTATCTGTGAAGATGGATGAGCACCTACGGGCGCGTCGGGGAACCGGAAACTACATTTCCCAGAGGCCCCCGGGGTGCATGGAGACGGCAGGTGGGGGCGCGCCTAGCGGCAGTCACTCATCGGACAGCATGGAAGAAAGTGAACAGCCCATGCAACTGGGCCGCTCCAGACTGTCGCCCAAGGAGCGGTATTGTCGCTGGAGAGCCAGTGAGTGCTTTTATTGTGGCCGCAAGGGCCATATTGCCACGGATTGCCAGGCGCGGCCAAAAGACAGCGCCCGCCAGTAGTGAGGAGTGTACGGGTGGGCGAGGTCACCTGTTCACAGTCTCCTCCTCGTCTCATGATTGCGGCTAAGCTAACGATTCGTCTCAAGACTCATTCTCTCGACGCTCTGATCGATTCCGGGGCAGAACAGAATTTTATTGATGCCTCGCTGGCGCTAAAATTAGGTTTTAGCACGGAGCCTCTGTCTCATTCACTCAAAGTCACAGCCCTTAGTGGCCAGCGTCTTCCAGACATTACTCATATCACGGAACCGATTTCCCTGACTCTTTCTGGTAATCATATTGAAACCATACAGTTGTACGTCTTTAAAGCCCCGCTCACACCACTAGTCTTGGGCTATCCCTGGCTATGTCAACATAACCCTGTGATTGATTGGAGGAAGGAAAGTATTTCGGGGTGGGGGAAGGAGTGTCACATGTCCTGATTAAAAGCCGCCACCCCCGCCATGAGCCTACCACCCAATAAAACTATTTCAGAACCGCCTGATCTGTCCTCCATACCGTCTGTTTATCACGACCTGGCGCAAGTGTTTTGTAAAGATAAGGCACGCTCCCTTCCCCCTCACCGGCCGTACGATTGTGGGATTGACCTCCTCCTAGGCGCGCCGCTCCCAACCAGTAGGTTGTATAGCTTGTCTCGACCGGAGCGGGAAAGCATGGAAAACTACATCAATGAGTCACTTGCCGCTGGTCTCATTCGCCCCTCGTCATCGCCTGTTGCCGCTGGTTTCTTTTTTGTCACCAAGAAAGATAAAAGTTTACGGCCCTGTATTGACTGTCGCGGCCTCAACGCCATCACAGTTAAAAACAAGTATCCCCTCCCTCTGCTGAATTCCGCATTCGAGCTTCTCCAGGGTGCCACCGTCTTCACAAAGTTGGACCTGCGCAACGCCTACCATCTGGTCAGGATTAGAATGGGTCTCATTAAGGGGAGCAGCATTTAAGCCAGGAGGTGACTGCTGTTCGTCGCTGGATCGTTGTCTACCACGCGTTAGTGAAGTCAAGCTACA
>NW_005187970.1:99225-111540 GCF_000239375.1 Pundamilia nyererei
GCATCAGAACCGCAGTCCTGCGCTTGAGTCCTCCTCCAAACCGTAACAGAAACTTGTCGCACTTTGTTCATTAAGAAGATAAAACAAACACAGGCTGCTGTTTGATCTCTCATCTCATACTAGTTCTATGCACCCCTCTCACTCTTTTCCCCCTAAAGCCCCGAGAAAAAAAATGGTCAATAAATAAATACATAAAATCACCACAATTTCTTCTCTTGGTTTATCTGCACATTCACAGGGGTTAACGACTGACACAAGGTGAGGAAGAAGACAAGTCGGGTGAAACGAAATGCATAAGCTGGTGAAAGTACTGTAATGTTCTTTATTTCTGTATAGGAGTGGCTCTATAGTGCAGTGGATTTCACATTTGCCTATAAAGAAAAAAGATGGTTTGACTGATTCCTGGTTTCAGTCCTCCTCCTGGGAGGAGACACAAATCCCTTGAGGAATATGATAGGTAGGCCATTTAGCGTCAAAATTTGACAAATCAAACATGTGATGTTACAGAACCCGCCGTGGTGATCTGTTGTGAATAGCTGAACGTACAGGGCTGTAAAAAGGTATTCGACCCCTTTTTGCTGTGCTATTCTTTGCATATTTTTAATACTTAAATGCTTCAGATCATCACACAAATTTTAATATCAGACAAAGATAACATGGTTAAATACTAAATGCATTTTTTAAATGATGATTTCATTTATTAAGGGGTGGGGGGCATCCAAAAGATCCTTGCTGCTATGTGAAAAAGTCATTTTCATCTAAACCTAATAACAAGTTTCCCTGATATTATAATCAACATTGTTTCCAAGACATCCTTCTGCAGAAATCTGCACCAGTAAGTGTGCGTGTGTGAATGATCCATGTGCAAGAACCAAATTCGTTGTTGTTATGAAGTCAAATTCATATTTTTAGGTGCGTATGTTAAGTTTGTACGTTCAGTCTGTCCAGGTTCTGTCAAATTTGCAGGCGATCACAAAGGGTAATACCATGATTGGCACTGTAGTACCTGCATTACTGGAAACTACAGCACTTTTAAATACCTCCTGGCTACACCGGAATAAACAAAATTATCATATATTTCAATAAAATGCCAAGCTTATAGAATTATTATAATTAATGTTTAGAGCAATGCAGTTAATTCTTGTGTCACAATATGAAATGACTGATTCATTAATTTTACAGTTTACTCTAAGAGTGTAGTTAACCTGTGAAAATAGCTACACCACAGCATACACATGGGGACACCATTAAGGCTGCAAGTACCTCATCGTTGAATTACGTGCTTAATTTCACAATTATCAATGTAGTGGTATTTTTTGGGACATTTAAATAAAATTTCCTTTAAAGATTAATCAACAATCAATGTACTGTCTCAAATCCAATGAGACTACAAACTCATAACCCCAAACTCCACGTCACCCTTTTGTTTTGTCTCCTCACTGTAATTTTTCCTGCCTCCTGTACAGCTGAGTTCAGCAGTCAGCCACGCCCTAGAGGGACACATTGAGGTTATAAGTGTAGATCTAACAACTAGCTGAAGAGAGGAAAGGAAAAGCAGGCCAGAGGAAAGTGAGCCATACAGAGAGCGAGGGCAGTGGGGAGAGGGAATCAACAACAAAGTCTCTGATGTTAAGGAGGTTGGAGGTGGATTTCTGACATAAAAAACCTAATATGAAGATGAAGCTACTACACCTCAGCCTGAAAACATTATGACGGAGATAAGAGATAAGGACCGAAAGAAGAAAAAGATGGAAATAAAATAAGTGAGGACTTATTAATTAAAAAGAAGAACAATCATGCAACTTATTAAGTCCAGTGGGGCTACTAATTTCTGTAGTATAGCATTGTTTTTACTTGTTTCCACTGCAGGGCCAAACTCATCCCCAAGGCAAACTCAAAGGCAATGAGATAACACCTTCCTGATATTCACCACAAAAATGCCAAAAGGCTTAATGTAGAAATGTAGATTTTCACTGAATCTACATTTCAAATACAAGCAAGGGCATCGGATTCATTAAAAAAGTGTGTAGATGGTCACTGTATAATACGCTATGCCCACAAGTCAAATGCCTGATCTTTGTTTTTATAAACAGGAGCTTAACGAGCTTAGCCACCACACTCTGTACATACTGGTTGTGATGGCTGGTAATCTCTTCTTAATGAGGACAAAATAACCTGAAATAAGGTAGTGAATGCTTCAAATGTGTTGACATGACAAATGGGGACTGTTGGGACAAGGGTACCTTGGCCCCCGTACTTCTTGTAGCGTTGACTATCAAACTGAGCTAACCTGGCATCCAAGTGACCCACCAAAACATGGTGGTTGACCCAGATCTCACCAGCTTTTCTTTCCTATTGTAACTCAAAGCCTGGTGTCTGCTAACGGAAATGAGACTGGCCTGCCTCCCATTAAGCCTCTGTTGTAGCCAGTGGCGGTCCTAGCCTGTTTGGCGCCCTGGGCAAACACTCCTTCTCTCTGTACAGAAGCACGTTCAGTGAGAGACTGAGATTACCAAAAAGCACCACTGACCGACACAAGAAACCATCTCCTTGTTCAACTACTCCATCTAACACAATAGTTACACCCTTTTTACACATGCTCTTTTCTACTCTGGAGTATTCTCGTCAATTTTCTTGATATTTATTTATAATCACTTCAGTTAATCCTTGATATTTATAATTGAGTGATCTGCATATATTCGTGCTATTTCTTAAATGTGTAAAATCTGTAACATACTGTATTGTTTGGAGTTTAGTCTGTTACTGTTACTATTTTTACCATTTCTTCTTGGAGCAACTGTAATCCATATAATTTCCTTAGGGATTAATAAAATATTCTGATTCTGATTGTTTCAGGATGACCTGCCATTATCCAATGACACATCTGCTTACCTGTATCTTTTGCTCGTTTCTCCTCCTCTTCTTTTCTCTTTTTTCTAAACTGAGCACCTGATGGTTTTGACCTCTTCTTGTCCATCTTCCATTGGTTTTAATTTTGCACTCCAGTATGAACACAAATCCCCCAACCCGAGGATCACCACAACATAACATAGACCTACACCTTAGTTCACAGATTCACTTTGTCTAGGGTTTATTTCTGGGATTTCGCACAACCCAGGAACAAATCATGAATACATGATGGGCTTGGATTTACAACATTATGAATGAAATGTGCTCTATTTGGAAGCAGCCGGCCGCCCTCCCCTTTCAACGGGTTGTGTGTGAGACTTTAAATCAGCAAACTGTAAATCATAGATTTTAAATTGTTATTGATCCCTTTAACCCTGGTCCTAAAGTGTATATTTATTTTCTTACTCTTCTTATATTTATTGTTTGTTTACTTGCACTGCTGTAACTGGAGCCTCGTCGTCTCGTCTCTCTATATACTGGACTGTATGTAGCGGAGATGACAATAAAGTTTACTTTGACTTCAGCAGCAAGCAGGCGCACCGAGGGCTCTCGCTCTCACTTTTCGCGTATAGAATTTCGAAAAAAACATCGGTGCAAATGATAAGACTGTATCATGATGTCTGGTGTTTTCGTGTTTGTTGGTTTGTTTTTCTTTTCTTTTATTTTGCGAGTTGGTTATTAGATGCTGCTCCAGCCAGCCAGAGAATCGCCCCCCGCCCCGCCCTCTCCTCCCTGTGCCGCAAGCAGCAGGCGCACCTCGCAAACGGAGGGCGCCCTTATTCCCAGCAAATGGGCGATAGAAAACCGATCAGTGCCTGTACCATTCCCAATATGCGCTGGCATGATGTCGGGGCAGCATGAGTACGAGCAATTTTTTTTTCTGCCGATGCCCGTGATGCCGCCCCCCACCATGATGCCGCCCTGGGTAACCGCCCATGTCGCCCGTATCAAAAATCACTACTGGTTGTAGCAAACAAAACTAAGAGGATTTTTGTCCCCATTCTAAAATTCATTTTTTGGGGAATTTTACTTTTTGCTGACACGTGAAATATTTATACCATTAGAATGTGTCCAACAGGATATATTAATCATACAAAGGACATATTTTTATATCAACTAATTGTGGTTATATAATGGCTATCAATCTAGAACTGTCGGCACAGCATTTTCCTATTAAACTGTTCCTGTACATCTGATAAAATTTTGGCAAGACAACTGTTTCTTTTTGTTCGGGCTTTATGATAGGCCAAATTACTGGCCTTTCAGTTTATATGAGAATGCCAGCAATTTCAAGCTCATGGCAAGAAAAAACATAATATGTATTTTTTTTTAAATTACAAAAATACTTCTTACCTTTAGAGATGTAAATGCTGATGAAACGCCGCAGGATTCACATGTTACCACGGCTACCACAGCTACAGCATCATGGATGAAGGTACAGGTCCAAAATTTTCTGCTGGGTTTTTCTCACTATAGAGGTAAAAAAAAAAAAAGACATCATTACTGGACTTGAAAAATAGTGAATATAAATAGAATTGAGGGTTTCCATGCCATATTTTGCCTTTAAGATCTTTAGTGGCTTTTTTAAGTGTTTTGGCCTACAGTGTAGCTGTGGTGTACAGAGTTCCACACCAATGATTGGCTTCCAAAACAGTCTAATTTTATATAAATTGCTTGGCTGGCCTTTAACTGAGAACTAAAGAGCTGCAATTGTGCACCACTGAACCAGGAGGAAGTGTGCTAAGGTGAGTGCCCGTGTTGCATAGACTGATCCTACCACACAGGAAATGTGCTCTCATACGCTGCTGTGACTGGATATCAATGACTTGAACAACCCAGACCATTGATCCAGAGATATCTCTCTCTCTCTCTCTCTCCCTTCCTTCCTTGCTTGCTTTATCCCCTCCCAGTTTCTCTTTAAATTCCTCTCCTCTGTCTTTTATCCTGCTTTTCCATATGGATTTTTTTCCTTTTTTGCCCCTTGCTTCACTCCTTTCCTCTATCCTCCCCCTCCCTCTGTGGCTCTTGCTTTTCAGCTTTCCTCCTTCAAAGGACAGAGGACACAGCTGAAACAAAGGCTGCCTGTATACCAGCTGAGCCAGCAGGATGGAGGGAAGGAGGGAAGGATGGAAGGATGAAGGGATGAAAGTGAGGCAAGCAGGAAAGAATGAGGGCAAAGAGTAAGGTGGGAGAAGGTGGAAGGGAGGGGTGTAGGACAGGGCTAAGAAAACGAAGGCACAAGTGTGTGTGTGTGTGTGTGTGTGTGTGTGTGTGTTGGGGGAGGGGTGCAGGCTGTGCCAAGAGACAGAGTGATGAAGCAGGGATGGAGGTTTTAAAAAAAAAAGGGGGGCAAAAGGTATGTGAAAGAGAAAAGATGAAGGATAGGCGAAGACAGAGACTGATGGAGAGAGATTGCTCTCACATCAAAAGTGTGTATCAGTCTGTATCAGCAATATCTCTCTCACACACACACACAAACACACTCACACACAAATCTGCCACAAGCGCAAACACATGTACTTCATTTTATCTACTCTTCTCAAATCAACCCATTGGATTGCTATCACAGGTTTCAACACAATTTATTTATTTATCATTGTTGTCTCATTGACATAAATGTTTACTGTACAGATACACTGAAGACAAATATATATTTTTTATTCACAGTTCTTAAGATGACCTTGGAAAGGAAAAGGAAACTTCTGTAGAGAGATAAAGTCTCTTTGTCAGCAAATCTGCCACTAGCAGCAAAAGTGATTGACTTGTGTTAACATGCACAATCGCACAATCCAATGCATGCAAGGCAATGACCCCTATCTAGTGGGCTCATGGGGAAGGAAAAAAAACGCATGTTTTAGTAAGCACACAGTATCATCTATCTCTGATCCTTTTTTTATACTGTATGTTTTGTTGCTGAATAAAACAAATTACTGAATGATTGATTCAGTGTGTTACTCATCGTCTGTTTCCTCCCCGAAATATTCATTTATTAATCAACTTCTGAATTCTGCTACCCTGAAAATGACCCTGAGGGAGGCACAACTACGAATACAGAGTGGAAAGTGTTCCAATTAATTTGCTTGTGCAGCAGAATCTCATCCAAGGCTCTTATGTAACTTCATACTAAACTTATTAGCGCAGCTACTTACAGACACAAACAGACAAATAAAAGTCATCTATGGAGTCAGGACTTTCTCACCTTACTTTAACCCTTTCCTCACTGACCATCCCAGTCCCCAGCCAATTTAACAGAGAATAATTTAACCCCACTCATGATTATAAACCTGTCATTACGATTTGATTTACAGTTTCAAATGGGTGCAGTTTAAAATTAAAAGTGTAAATAGTGATCGGTATCAAATTCTGCAAAAACAAAAACAAAAACAAAAAAACCCAAACAAACAAAAAAAGGTTCCTTCAAAAGGATAGTTTGATATGCAGTTACGACTAACTTCAAAATTCTCTCACTCACCTTTAAAAATTCCAGTGAACAGCATTATACAAACTGTGAATCAATACATTTACTTTCGATTCCAAGCTTGACAAGACAACCAGTCCAGCTCATTGAGCCAGCATCCTGGTGAGACTACATTAACTCCACCTTAGTCTGGAGTTTGCATGGGTGCATTTATCTTTAATGAGGCCTGGATACCCAGGGTGAAGTGCCATAGCAACTTTGTTCAACATGGGTTCCCCATGATGTTAAAAGCTTTGAATGATCCCAAGGTGAACAGAAGAATTCCAATTTGTCAAGAGAAAAAGGGATCCTAAAAATATTTGCTTTTAATTATTCAATATCTTATGTAACTCCAAACCAGGAAATGCCATAACTAGGCTGAACAGCCACAGGATGTCTTCGGAGTTACAGTTTGTTTATTCTGTATTTTAGAGTTCACAGTATGGGCAGCATAGTGAGATACCACAGACATCAAAGATTTCTTGTAGTCAAAGCCAGGAGGTGTGTACCAGCAAATCACTGCAATATGATGTCATAATGTCATTCACAGTGGAAAAAATGTTAGAAAACGTCTTTATGGTTTCATAGTTGACAACCGTACAGCTTTAAGTATTCATTTGCATATTAGTTTACTTGATTCAGACGTACATCTTTTAGTTACCAGCATGACTCTCATAATTGGATCTTGTTCGTTAAACAATATTATTTCCTGTTATGTTCTGAAATGGGACCGATGATGTTATTTTTCCAACTCCCTTTCTCCTAGAGTAGCTTTGCATGATTCACGGTTCAAAATTCTTCTTTTGTCCTTTACATCAGTCCTTGGTGCAGCCCCTCAGTTCATCCACCATCTTAAAGAAGTTTTAGTTCCTTTCCTAGCCTGCCTTCAAGCAGCTGATTGTTGCAAACAAAAGGTTTGAACAGCTGGATTTCTTTGCTCACTGACATCATACAAACCTACAAGTAGAAAAAATAAAGACTGAGCATTTAGAGCACTCTGTAGCCTGAGCTGTCGGCTCAAAGGAATTAAATGTAAATACCCTGATCTTATTATTGGTAACTGTTTGAATCACTGTATCGTCATCATTGAATCAGTATATAGAATAAATAAAGACGGGCATAATGTTTGTTCAAATAATGTGTTTCGTCATTTAAACACTAACTCCAGCTACACCTGCAACTCCACACTCCACTTACCCATTATGGATGATGTGTGGTAGATGTTTTGGGTCGGATAGACTTCTGTATGCACAGACAGGTTGTGGTCAAATCTTTAAAGTTTGCTTCCAGTGAGTATAACTGTGGAAGCAAAAGTGCCAAGCATAATAAAGCCCTGTTTATGCAAGTTTACTTGTGTGCGTGAGTCTGTGTGTGTGTGTGTGTGTGTGTGTAACGCTTGACTGAGTCCATGGATAGAACCCATTGCCAGCCAAGCCAGCAAGTCACTCTTCTGAATTATTGAAACAGGTCAGTAGGCAAGAGGAGAACAGCGTCTGTACGTCTGTGTTTGTGATCGTCTGTCTGTGCACAGCAGTGCACTGCAAATTCAGAGCTTAAGCTTTCTGCTGTCTTCTATAGAGGGAATTAATGGCTGTGCCTTCTATTCACTAAGATTATAAATAGAAAACAAGTCAACATTTTAACAAATGCAAAATGCTGCAAACAGAGGATTAGGTATGTTGAAAATAGTTATACGCCTTGAATACAGAGCTCTATCGGAAAACATTTACCTGGAAAGTAAAAACACCTGGGATGACCTAAAAAGTGCTGATATTTCTCAGTCACATTAAAGTCACGAGAAGAAGCTTCAGAGCAGCTGTGCTCTTTTCTGTTCTTGCTGTTGTCCTGTGCTGTTTTTCTGTCCAACCAAACAGCAGCCAAAATAAATAGTCCAGCAGTATAAATACCAAGGGTAACCAATGTTCCTAGATGAGATAAATATAAAGAAGCCAGACAGCACTTCTGATCTGTGCTGCTGTGATACTTAACGCACCAATGGAACAGATGCACAAACAAGTTGTTGGACTTTGTTTTTGGCTTTTTTTGTCCTGGAAAAAAGGAAAGGAAAAACATTACTTTTCTTTTAATAAAATGTGCTCTCATTGGTTTGGGTTTTATTTAAAACATAGTAAAGGATTGGATTTAAGTAAAAGAAAAAACAAACAAACAAACAATGATCAACACATCGCATGAACCTGATATTTTAACAGAAATGAATCTGGTGTGCCTGCTGCTGTTTACTTTGGCAAGAAAATACTAAATGTAAATAGATCTAGATAGATAGACAGTAATACACAAATAAAACCATCGAAGTGCAGCTGCTTTGTTCAGAGTTCAGGGATATCAGTACTTCTTAGTATTCTTGCCCTGGAAGCTCTTGTTTTATTATTACAATACAGATGCTTTTTGTTTGTTGTTTCTTTGCGTGTATTTATATGCTTTCCTTTCTTCTTTTATTCTCCAATTTACATCTGTATTCTTTGTTGCTGCACACCCCCATGCCCCCTAGGAGACTATAAAGACCATCCTGACTCAGCTTATCTTACAAATGCACCATGTTATCTTTGCACAAGTGCATACTGTGAACTGGAAAATGAGTAAGTCTAATTAGCGCAGTGTTATCTTCGAGTCCAACCCACTCAGTAGTAATAGAGCGCAGTATTGATGCTCCCACACATTTATACGCATTAACTCATCCAGTCACTGTAAAAGCTGGTAGTGTACTACAGAGAGCAGTTGTATAACTGAGGTGTGGTCAGTCACTTGCGGTTACACAACTCAGCAATGATGAGTGTATTTTAGCAAGCAAGCGTATGTGCAGCATGTCTCACTACTGTGATGCTACTTTCACCAGCTGTGAAACTGTGCAAATAAACCACACGCCTGTAGAACAAGCACTCAGCCACAGTTGGGAATTGTTTGTCTTCATTGTTGCTTTTGTGTGTTTCATGTCTGTCTCCAAGTTCAAATGAAGCCAGTGAGCAATTAAGATTTGTATATTCTCAGAGAATATCTCTGGGTTTTAAAAACAGGTAGCTGTTTTGGACTTGACCTGTACAGATGATAATATCTCTAATATCTGCCCAGACTGCAATGGCTTCTTTATATCAACACATTCAACCACTATGGTCACCCCCGAACAATCATAGTAATCATGTTTTGCATGAACTTTGAGATTTAACAACATTTTTCATATTTTCTCAACATTAATGTTGTTGATAAAATCCGGCGTCCTAATTATGATGTCAGAAGACAAATATCACTATCATCCATCCATTTATCCAACTCAGGGTTGTGATTGGGCTGTAAGCTATCCCAGCTGTACTACTACCATTAGGAAAATAAACAATATTAAATTGAGTAATATGGACAATGTGACTGTTGACAAAGATCTGTGAATGTATGGCTGTTGTTACAAATGTCAACCATTTCATTGTGTTTTTGCTTTTTGCGACAATGAGCATATGTGCGCCCAGCTATTGTAATTTGTTATGTGTTGTGTATTCGTTATGTGAAGCCAGCAGGTCCTGCATCTGTGTTTTTATATGTGCAGTAACTGAGTGCAGCAGTAAATGTCTATATAATTTCTGTAGCTCTGGGCCTCTTAAAATGGGGTGTGGCTTCACTTAAGTTTCTGGTTTTCTTTTTCACTGCTAAATTTGAAATCTGATGAATATTCAGAACACCACTCGAAAACAAAACCACACCTCAGTGTAAAATCGTGGACCCAACATGAGAGGATCTTGTGCATGTGTGGGGAGGTGTGTTTTGTGAGGGGGTTGGGGGTGGGGTGTGGTGCTTTCAGCTGACCAATCTTTCATCCTTGCACCTGTCATTCTTTACCACCTCATCCCTTCATCTCAGTGACTGCTATCCACTCCGCCCTCTGTAACTCTGCCTCTCTCTGTCGATCTGTATATCCATCCATCTCTGCCCACCCAAGTCCCTTGTCCTACCCATCATCCCTTAGTACAGCAGCGTGTACTGAGGGATGATGGTCTACCCTTCGCTGTTCTGTCATGGTGGAAAATGTGTTTTCAGCTAAGTAAGATCAAGACTGTGTTTGGATTTCACTGTTTGTGTCAACATTTAAAACTAATTCTGGTCAATGCATGTTATGCCACCTTTCCCTAATGGTATGAGAGTTATGCCATTTCACTAGCTGTTACAGTTGCAAATGCATCCATCAGTTATTTCTAGCAAAACACAATGTATAAGGTACTGAAAAAAATAATGTGGAAAAAGAGGAAAGAAAAAATCATAAAAGACACATTTTGATACATAACAGAAATTGCGCACACTATCCCCCCCCCTCCATTATTTTTAAACCACAGACAGGCACCAGTCTGTCTTGGGCCCTACAAAGAAATGTCAAGAACCTTTTAGTTTGCACACACAACTGTCGACACAGTTCTCAGCAGGGTCAAAACTGGAGCCTTTTTTTGTTGTGAGGGGTAACTTGTAACCAGTGCACCGCCACACCACCATGGGCGATTTCAAATTTGCCAAGACCATGAACAAAAGTAATAACAGAGCAGAGGTGGGCCACCAGCATTGCAATCAACAAGGCAGAAAGCTCTTTAAAAGACACACAGGGCTGTAACAGTGTGTTGACAACTACTGCAGTGAACCCATGGCTGGGAGTGACCTGGGTGGAACCTCTTGGCTCTGATATAGAAGTGAGAAATCAACTGGAAGCCTTGAAGAGAGAGGGTGTGATCTGGCCAGACAGTGCTGTGAATAAGGATCCAAACACTGCTCAGGCTGGGTGCCACCTGCCACTTTAAGATGGCTGGAAGTGACATCACTGATGAGCTTAAACTTGAGCATGTTACTGTAACTGGAAATTAACCATTGCTGTTGAGTAGGGATAAAAACCTCATCTAGGTACTGTAAAGCAGTGCATTAACTATGTGTGTAGATGATAATGAATGTCATCAGAAGTTTGCTCCAATAACTATTAGAGAAACCATCTATGTATTACCAAAGCACATCATTATGTTTTGGTGAAGAAGAATTACAGAATAGTTAGTAATGATATCTAATAAGTGAAGAGTGAACAGCCCATGATATATGGACCATACCTGCTTATAGTTTGTTTAACACAACATGCACACATATCTCATATTCCACCAGTGGCTCCATAAAAAGACAAACTTACAGGCTGATAATGAAAGAACAGAAGCAGGACAAAGAAAGTGGGCACTCTTTTTACACCTTCAGCATCACTCCTACACAGATGCACATTCAGCACCAATACACACACACACACGTGCAAAAAAGTTGCTCTGAATGCAAGCAGGGTTTCCTAGAAAATCCCATTGCTAGTGACTTATCTCCACTTAAGCTCTTTTCACACTAACACCTGCAGCAAAAAAGACACGCTGCAAAAGGCCACCTTCCTGGTTATAGTGCTTTTCAGCGTCCTCGGAGCACAGCAAAGTGCTGCTACATCTTTTTGTTAAGAAAACTGGAATTTGAAGTGTGTAAGTCTGGACTCCATTTTGGTGTTTTTACTTTGCATACCTTTTTTTTTTGCACTGAACAGAACATGTTGGTCAAAGGTTTTGTCGTTAAGGTGTCATTATGAAAAGTTAAGACTGCATGGTTAATGCAGGTTGCTTTTCAAAGAGTCCGTTTTGAGCAAATAATGGATATTGAAGCCTTTTCAGTATGCTTTAGCATCCCACCTGCTTATCTTCATATCATGTCATTATATGTTAGCCGTTACCCTGAATTAGAAAGAGATCACACGCCAGATCACTATCCAAGTTTGATGATTACAGGTGATGAAAGGAAGGTATATTTAGACCTTGGAGTTGTGGAGCTAACTTGTATGTTCTTCAGTATTTTACTGCAAACTATGTACAAGGTTCAAGGTTCTTTATTTGTCACATGCATAGTTATACAAGTATAACACACAGTGAAATGTAGCCTGACACGCTCCT
>NW_005187970.1:117518-120384 GCF_000239375.1 Pundamilia nyererei
TGGGGGTCAGCCATGTCTCCGTGAAGCACAGAATGTTGCAGTCCCTCATGTACAAACAAAGGAAACAAGTAACATTGACTCATTTCTCATTGACAGCAGCTGTTGTTTACAAGAAGACTACTTCCTGAGTTAAGAGCTCTGTTAAGAACAGTTCAGTCTTAAATATTTGGTGGCAGGATTCTATTAACACAACCCGCAAATATTGGAGAGTAACTGATAAATCACTAGCAGACATCTCTATCAATGTCTCACGATCCAAAACTCCATGAAATTATTGCATGTGGTACATCACTAGTGGATGCACAGAGATGCACTGTACTGCACTCAAAGAGGCTACACAGCACACAATAATCTGTGGGAGGTGTAAGGTTGATCAATAAGAGTGACTCAACAATTTCTAGGCCAAATGCTGAGACGTCAGCTTTTAGAAACTCATTATCTGAGACGTATTCAGCGTGTTGGAATAATAAACTCTCACCGATGAGAATGAAAAGAAATTCCAAATCCCTGATATTCTTCTCCAATAAGCTACCTCAGTTTAAACAATTGGACACTGGGCTCAATATCTGGATGGATTATTTGCACAAATGTTGATTTCATAGAGGCTGTGGTTTTCCATGCTTTTGCAGAAAGAAGAGATTAGTCAGTTAAATCTCTTGGATTAAAGGTCCTGATTAAAAAGCCTTGCCAATTATTTAAACTATTTATATCAAAATAATAAGTAACTCTAGTCTCTTTATCCCAGTAATCTGCTCTGTGGTAGGCATCAAATCAACTACAAAATCAGACTTGGTAAGGGTTGCTTTTTAAATAATATTGTCCCTACAATTATCAGTTATTTTTCTCACATTTAACTGACTTTCCTGATCTGCTGTTACAGGACGTTTTGCACTGCACTTTTACCCCACGACTGGCTGGATGCATTAATAAGCTGGTGTTCCAAATAAAGAAACTGAATATTTTTGATGTTCAGTTTTTTGATTTTGTTTAAAACAAAGCAAAACAAGACAAATTGGAAGTTTTTAATTTTAATGGAAGATTTTTGTTTGTTTGTCCTATGTTTTGGTACTTAGATAAAAGTCTCAGTGAACTAACTGATAATAAATCAATCCTCCAAGTTGTTGTGATGACTAGCATTCATTCAGGATTTAGCTTGAATTTGAAATCTGGCATGTTCAAATAGAAGTGGAGGGTATCTGTATCAGATACCCGTTTTTGAGTAATTTGAGTAATGCTGGTTGCATGCAAATTGTAGGTGGTAACAAATTGTTTAGAAATTTGTCTTACAAACCTCCTGCATAAGTTACCATAATGAATAACAGGAAATCATCTTATACAGTATTTCAAAGTATTTGGCATTTAAATTCACGTCATCCTCTTCACTAAAACAAAAGCAGTTTAAATGAGCCTAGCAGGCTAATTTTCCTGCAGACTGGGAACTTGACCACATGGCCTCTTATATCTCTTTCAGAGAGTGACTTATCTTTGCTCTTCAAACTGAAACAGACTCATTTGAAGCATGGATGAATCAGAAAAGCCCTTGCAGTCAACAAATTTAGTGCAGTCACAACCACATTTCTTTTACCAGGTAGGTTGGGAATTTACCAGTAAATAAGGTTGTGCTGTCAGGAACATTCCCTATGTTAAAACAGTAACGCCAGAAAGCCAACCTGCGAACCCGCCAGCAAGACAAACAGCTGTTGAGTATTTTCATTTCATTCTCTAAGTCAACACAGGCTTAATCTCCCATGGTGAAACAAAGTTTTATTTATTTATTTGATTCAAATTTATTTATTTCATTGGGGATTTATGCCATTTTGATTTCACGAAACAGGTGGTCCAGGCATGTTTAAGAGTAATCCACTCAGAATAATATTGTTATTTGTTCCAGGCCGTTAAGTCCATTGAGCTGCATTTCAGTGATATTTCAGGCTGAATACATTTTCACAGCCCACCAAACAGATGGTTTGTCCACACAAAACAGAGAAACGAGAAAAAAAAAAAACACGGAGCCGAGTGGCATTGTAAACCATAAATGTAGAACATTTTTAAGGCATTCCACAGATGTTTGCATACAGAAAATCAGTGATTAAGTTTTGTTACCTTGAGTCAAATTTTGTGGGTAAAAATAGAGTAACAATAATTTTTCCAAATTAGATTATGAAAATGTTAGATTTGTTAAGAGTTTATTGCAGGAACATGGGAATCAAGAGAAATGTGCAGGGCTGATTTAAGTCACCAGACACATTACAGTTTCTACAATTAGTTTTCCCTGTATGCACATTATTATTAGGCTATGCTGTTGTTAGAAATATTACTAGAAAAATATTACTCTTGACTGCATATGTTAAGATGTACAACAAACAACAATAAGAAAAATGTACACAGCAAAATCCCGAGTGTTAAATTAACACTGGAGAGTGTCTATATGGGTCCACACCTCTGAGTGTTAAATACAACACTGTTGAGTGTTAAATTAACACTTTTGACAGTGTTATATGTTTAAAAGTAACCTAGTCAGTTTTGAAGATTAACAATGGCTAACACTGAGCAGTGCTGATTTTCTAACACTGGAAAATAACTCAAAATGTTAGAAATATTCCAGTGTTAGAAAATCAGCATGGCTTGTTTCATCTGCATGGAGAGCTTCTTTAACTGCATGTTGTCTGTTCACAGCAAAATCTTCCAAATGCAAGTACCACACCTCAGATCAACTCCATGCCTTTTATCTGCTTAATTGATAATGACAAAATCAAGGAATTGCCCATCCTGCCCATGAAATAGCTTTATCAATGAGTCAATTACTTTTGGTTGGTCCCTTTGAAAAAATAAAAAAATAAAAGAGTGTGGTGTGTGTATATGTATG
>NW_005187970.1:120465-127341 GCF_000239375.1 Pundamilia nyererei
CAGTTCACCACAGAGACACAAATGCCTTTGATCTGTAGCCCCATGAAACTGGCCAGCCTATCTTACACCCTTGCAGTGCATGGGTGCATATATAGATGCGTGTGTGTGTGCTTGTGTTATGCATAATTATGTATCGCTCTCTGCAAAATGTCAGTGGACTTCAAAGGACATCAGACAAGTACACAGAACACACACATTGCATATCCCATTATTTTGTGAAATAGCCCAGAATATACTCTTCTGGTGTGTGATGTGAGTGTGTGTCCGTGTGTATCTAGGACAGAATTAGTGTCTGTATTCCAGTTATGTTTCCATCTTTTACCAAAGAGAAAAAAAGTCATTTTCAAGAATGGAAAGTTGGTGCAATGACATACACAGATTCATTACCCCAGGTTTTACATGCTGATGTCATAGTACAAGTTCTATAGGGTATGTCATTTATAATTTGACTAAAGTGGATCAGAATTAACAAACCACGAAATTCTTCCAACTTGCACAGCTTGTCAGGAAGTAGCACACAATCAACAACCAAGCAAAGAAAGAGAGTAGAATGCACATTTGGCAATAGATACAATATATTTGAAGCCGGTTGCTAGGCAGCAAGTCAAGTCCCATGAGAATCACTGAATTCTTTATGTCTCAAAACAGAAATAGACAAAACTGTGAGAAGCAGTCTATAAATCAACAAGAACAATTGCAAAAAAAAAGCTACAATTGGATGAGCTGATGTGTGTCAGAAAGGAGGGGCCATAAGCTCTATCCATCCATAAAAAACGGTGAGCACCCACTTAGAGTCATACAGAAAGATTGCCACCAATCTTGTTAATCAAACAATGGTTTTTTGCTGTAATGCAAAGTGTCATTTGTCAGTTTATGAAAGAAAACCACCACTAACTTTCCATCACCTTGTGATAGTGTTAAGAGAGACCATGTTAAACCATGAACATTCATTTTTTTGGAAAAATGGAGTGTTAATTGAACCTTCTGAAACTAAATAAATAAATATTGATTTGCATCTATGAGTTTTATATTTTATATTTGTGACAACATTTTTTAAAATATTTTTTACTTAAAAATCATCAGTATGATGCCCTGAAAAACCAAAATAAAAATCACACTGATGATGTAGAAATCTCAAAAATTCACAAAAACTTATGTATCTAATATGATAAACTCTAGAGGCTTTAAAGGGTTAAAACAACCGTAAACGTGCCATTTACACAATCAATAGCTTCCTCCTGTTCATAAATGAGTTTATTGGAAATTTGGGCAACAGATGAAAAACTCTACAGTTGTCAGGCAATTCTAAAGCTGAACTGAGCCTTTAACAGGGATAGACAGTAAACTATCTATTGTTATCTCTACCTGTGGTGTAAAACATAGGGATCCAAATCCAGCCCAACAGTCCAAGCTAGACTACTAGATGGCTTTGTAAGTGTAAAAATTGCAGGGATGTCTTAAATTTTTCAATAAAATACACTCGCCATTCTGGTGAGGTGATGCCAGTGTTTCTTCACTTGAGTGAAAATGTACAGAAAGTATTCATGAATCTTGACAAACTTTTGGAATTATAAAAAATAAAAACTCATTATTAAAACTGTACTCATTAAAAATACATATATTTCAGTATGTTCCTAATCTGTTTTATATAAGGATCTTTCATTAAATTAAATGTAAATTGTACTTCTTTACATTAAACGAAATCTTGGTTATCATGCGATATTATATTCCAGGCTGGGTGTTTGACACCTCTGACATACATTGTTTCATCACTCTGGTTCTTTGATTGTTGATTACTTACACTTTTGTGATCATGAGCTAAATGACATTGCAATTTGAATAAACATAGGGAATAATGTAAGAGATAGTTACAGACAACATAATAACAATATCAAGTCTACAACCCACTTACATTACTAAACATTTAGAATTTATTAATTTTTTCTAGCCCTTCGAAGTACCTGCCTGCACTTTTGAAGTCAGCAGGGGCTCAGTGTTTTTAGTCTTCTTTTCCGCATTTAAAACACTCAATAGGGATTACATATGATGACTGATTTGGCCAGTCTAATATCTTCCAGTTTGTATCACAGAAGCCTCAGCTGGCAGACTGTGTCTTTGGGCTCATTGTCTTGTTGTACAATGAAGGCCTGGCCAATGAGACTGAAGGATTTGCCAGACAAAATGTGTCAGTACACCTCTGAATTCATCCAACTGCTGCTGCCATCATCAATGAAGACACTGAGCCAGTTGCCAGAGACAGCCACACATGCCAAGGCCATGCCTTCTCCAAGTTTCACTGATGAGTTTGAATTGTTTGGATTCCTATCTTTCTCCACACTTTGGACTTTCTGTTGATTTTGGTCTCATCTGTCAAGAAAACTGGTTCAGAACCCTTCTGGTTTGTCTAAATTTTTTTTGGGAAATTCCAACCAAGCCTTTGGATTTTTTGCTGATGGGAATTTTTCATATTAGAGAAGCATCTGCAGTTACGCCTAAATTATACTTCTGCAATTATATATGTGGAGCTTCAAAAACAGCCTATGCAAGTGTACAACAACATTTTATAATTGCCACATAATTTCCTTGGGGATTATTAAAGTATTCTGATTCTAATGATTCTGATTTTCACCTTTCTTGATTAACTTAACTTAGTTAACCTAGTTGAAAACGTTGAACTCATGGCCCCTGCTTGTTCTATATTCCTAACAAATGCACAGACAACATGAAGCAACAGCCCAATGAAAACAATTTCTATGCATAATGTGCTTTTGATTGCAAATGTGATCCAACAACTGATAGTCTATTTCTCACATACTGACTCATTACTTCAATCTTAACTCAATTCTGTAACTCACAAGCAACAGACCAAATCTCTAAGTTATTGCATATTAGTTTAGAAAAAAACATTTCCTAAACCAAGACCATTGGAAAATGCTTAACTTTAGAGCCAGAAATCCATTCCAAACATTTCAATACTCACAAGTCTCATTAGTAGTTAAAGTGCTTCTGACTGCTTTTCCACTTGCATTTGCATCTCGTTTATAAACCAGCAGGCCCATACATATTAAAATACTCAGAGGGGAAAAATACACCACAGAATTTGCCCATTTAGTCATTATCAACTCTGCACAATTACATTGAGATTTGTGAGCATTTATGAGAAGACATTGCTTTGTTTATGTTCACAAACTGAAAAAAAAACAACTGCCTCATGAGCTGCTATATGGCGTGAAATCAGTTGCATGCTAAATCTGAGTGAGCATCTAGCAAACAAGTTAACTTCCATATGCAACTAACATTGTTAGTTTTTTTTTTCATGGCACCATGGGAAAAATAATATAGCTTTGAATTTGTTCTGAGTCAGTGCATCTCTGTAAAAGTGCTTGAATGGGGAACAAAATGAAACAAATGCATGACAATGATTCATTACATATGAATGACCACACAGAATTATGTTTATTTCATGATAAATGATGCTATTATGCTATAAAAACTGTTATAATTACTGTAAACTGGGGCTTTTTGTTCAGGACTGGAAAGGTTCACTGGGTACTGTACATAATTTCAGTATGGTTCAAGTTCAGTATGGAGTTATTTACACATCACACACACATACAATTCAGCAAAGATCATCATCATGATAACGTGTAAATTCCTGCTGTAGATAATGTGGCCTCATGCTAGCACCTAGCAGCTCAATGTCCTTACTGTGGACCATCTCTTTGATAGTTAAGTGCCCAGTGTTACACTATCTATCATTCACAAACACAGCCAGACCCCCTCCTCCTGTTTACTGCTCATCTTGGTTCCGTCAGCACAGAGTAAATAAAAAAAAAGAAAGATGTCCACGTTTATGTGTGTGTCCAGAGTTAGCCACATTAGGGGGCAATTAACCTAAATTGGAATTTGACCTTCAAAACGTGTCAGCTACACCTCATGCTCTTTATTTAGTGGAAAACTGTCATGTTACTGGGTCGTGTGACCCAGTGTTTGATTTTTTTATGTATCTTTTGTATTCATTTGTGTTCTAGTTTAGCTCATCTAGTACATTTCTAGGTTGCAGTTTAGTCCTTTGTTTCTTAGTTGTTTCTGTCACCTCCCCCTGTACTGTCTCCCTGGTCCATGCATCTACCTGCCATGCTTCATGTCTGTGTGGTCCTTGTTGTCAATTTCATGTCATGTCTATGTCTCCATGTTTCCTGTTTTATTTTGAAAGAGTTTGGTGTTCTTTGTTCATTGTATTTAGTTTCACTTCCCCTGTCCTGTCATTAGGTTCATGTGTGTCAGCTGTTCTTCCTCATGTGTTTCCACTTCCCCTGATCATCCCTGTGCGTATTTAGTCTGTGTTTCATTCAGTCTGTGTCGTGTCGTCTGTTACCATTCCTGTCAATCTAGCTACACGTCATGATTCATAGTTTTTCAGACTCTGTTACTGGTCATGTTCATAGTAATCTGCTCCTGTCATGTTTTCATAGTCTTTTATGTACCAGTCCAGAATTCTGTTCTTAGCTTTTTCATGTTGTGTTCATAGCTCATAGTTACAAGTTCAAGTCAGTCTTAGTTTGTCTTAGCCTAAACGGTTTCCTAGTTTAGGCTCTTTGTTTAGGTCATTGCCTTAGTTTATGTTTGGCTATTTTTGCTTTACTGTTTACCGGGCCCTAATAAAGGCTCGCTTTGAGTTTAGTAAAACTCTTTCCTCCTTCGTCAGTCCGCACCTGGGTCCTCGAAACACCCTCCACACGGTCCGCCCCCGCTGACCGTGACAGAAAACTGTATGATATCAACTTCTTTGCTAATCTTTAGTGAACTTTATCGTCTTGCCTCTAACGTAAATGAAGAATGCTGCATCACTAATTTTAAGTTTTAATAGCTAACACTAACCGCTAATATGTCTGTTTTGCCAGTGGCCTACTTTCAGGCTTCCACCGTCATGGTTTTCATAAACCTACAACAAATTCTGTGACAGATGACTCTTTAATCCATGCACTAATGTTGCACAATAATACAGGCCAACAGTACCTACATTTTACATAAGATCATGATGGAAATACCAACCATCTGGTTACAATGACGTTAGTAACTAATAGTCAACTTGTTTCTTACTCCAGCTATTGAATCCAACACAGTATCCCATCTTTCACTATCTGCAGTTGAATTCAATTCAATCCAGATTTATTTATATAGTACCCAATGGCAATAATAGTTGCCTCAAGACGCTTTATATTTTAAGTTAGAGACCCTACAATAAAAGAATAAGCAAAAGCAATCCAGATATCACAGTATCACATGTCTTAGTGATTTGCAAATGTGAAACCCACATTTACTGGAGAATGTGTAATTATTTTGATGATGCAACAAACTATATATTGATATACAAGGGCATGCACATGCTGAAGATATTGTGGTTGCAAAGTTGTAGAAAAATACAGTAAATTGACTAAAAGCTGACATCAGCTACCTGACTTTAAACTGAAAATTGCATCATTGCAAATGTAACTAAATGGGTTTACTTGTACTATAAATGTGAAATGCACATTTCCTAGAAAAAAACCCATTTCGTTTTAGGCAACTTATGGATCTCAGATAGCCAGGGAGCTCAGTTTCCACCACTGTTGAGATGATTCACAAAAAGAGGAGTATTACCTTTTATTAATCAAAGATACATGATGGATATGTTATAAATAAATTGATGTTTCTTTTTAGAAGGTCCACCATTACTTTTTCCCAAAGCCCCCAAGTCTGTTGTATATTCCTGTGGCCGCACACATGATGTGGGAAAAAAATATAAGGATGGCAGATGACCAGACAAGGAAGCAGAAACCTTCCTGAACCAGTGTGGTATTGAACTGCAGTGCTGTGATTTCCACTTTTTGTCTTCCCAGTGTTTCTTTAGCAAATCTTTACTTTGACCATGCTGGTTCTGTTTTATTGGATTAGGCAGAGCTGGGCTGTCTGCCAGAGACTGATGTAATTACATTGTTAACAGTCATTGTGTCAGGTACTGTGAGCTATACACAGGTTGTAGCCTTTACCTCTTTCACTTTCAGAGATGACATTACACTCGCTCTACCTAGCTCTTACTCTTGTCCTCTCTCAGTCTCGCTCTGTCATGTAGGCAGACACTGAAGTCTTGCCAGGGTGACAGTGACTGTGTCTGTTTTAAGGGAATTGACTTGTAACTTTTTACTTTTTTTTTCTTTTTTTTAATTTGTGCATCTCTTTGTCCCAGTGACATTAAATTTGCCTTCAACTTTTGCCACTGCTGTCTGCTTGTATTCCATCTTGCTATTACACAACACTTCTCTAACATTTCTTTTCATTTTTTCAGTGGTGTAATAATATTAGTCTGTTACTCTCCAATGGACGATGACCAATTTATGTTTATATTTACTCTGTTACTAACAATGAAAACATTGCAGCTGTTACTGCAGTCATTCAACTACAGAATTTATTCGTAAATATATATGGATACACCGTAATAGAATGGGAATGGTTGGTGATATTAAAGTCCTGTTTGTGGCACATTAGTATATGTGAGGGGGCAAACTCCTCAAGATGGGTGGTGACCATGGTGGCCATTTAGAAGTCGGCCATCTTGGATACAACTTTTGTTTTTTTCAATAGGAAGAGGGCCATGTGACATATCAAACTTATTGGTAATGTCACAAGAAAAACAATGGTGCGCTTGGTTTCAACGTAATTTTATTCTTTCATGAGTTATTTACAAGTTTCTCTTTGTTCACAGCCATTGACATGTTGAAGAGGTTAACACGTGAGGAGCGAATCGAAATTGTGTTGATATCTGGTGAACGCAGTAACCGGGTCATTGCAGCAGATTTCAATGCAAGACACCCTACGAGACCACCCATCTCCCAT
>NW_005187970.1:128505-136871 GCF_000239375.1 Pundamilia nyererei
TACCTCTGGTGCAAATTACTGACCTCTGTCATCATTTTAGGTGGGGGAACTTGCACAATCGGTGGCTGACTAAATACTTTTTTGCCCCACTGTAAATGGCCCACCCTGTAGATTATATCTGAAATCTTAAAAGAGATATGTTGCTACCAAGGAATCCCTGAATATCAAACTTCAACTGTAGAATGCGGCTGTTTGACTGACTAACAGAATTCTCTTCCATCATTGCTGTTATAGTCTGAATTTACTTTGAATACAGTTGTTAGTTCTCCACGGGCTAACAGAGGTCATCCAAGTGACTCTGCTATGCTGAATCCTGACTATCCTCAGCACCATTTACTTAACAGGCAGTGGGAGATTCTGTTTTAGCTCCACTGCCACAAGAATAGATCGTTATCGTTTCATGCCACAATACACCACTACACCACTTTGCATTTAATCATTAGTTATTATAAATCTCCAGATCTCTTTCACAGTGTGTCTTTTGTCCTGTCTTCTTTCACTCACCCCCAACTGATTGTAGGTTTCTTCCTGTTAAAACTGATTTTTTTTTCTTCCCATTCTTGCGCTTGGTAGCAGTGAGAAGTGCTTGGGTCATCTGTTTGTTGTGGTTTTCTCTGTATTATTGTCAGTTCTGTACCTTACAAAGTAAAACACCTTGAGACAACTGCTGTTATGATTTGACATGATATAAATAAAAAGGACCTGAATTGAACAATACCAGGATTTATGTGTTAGATTTGAATTATGAAGCTCCTTATTATATTATTTAGATTTAGATTTATTGAACACTTCACTTGTTTGTGCTATTTTTGTGTAATGTTTTTACATTTTGTATCTGTTATGCATTGTGTTGCATATAGCATATTTATTAAACTCAAAATACAAGTACATATAGGGGTCTATAAATACAAATTTAGAAAAACATACAAAAAGACTATTTATTGGTGTTGAATATAATATATATAATTATACATATATTGTATATTATATAATCAATAATATATAGTGACACCCCTACATGACTTTCAATAGAAGTCTTTTGTAAACATTTGTAACTTACACTTGTAAGTATTTATCCATTTACTCTAGTCCTTTGTCAGTAGTTACAGATATGAGTTTTAAAAGCTTTGGAAAGCAGGATTTTGCTGGCTTATCCCATTATTTGTGACAGAATCTCTGAAGCTCTATGAGATCTTTCCATCTTCTGGTCACTCCATAGATCTGCTACAGACCTTAAGCCTAGGATTTTGCCACACAATCCAAGGATAGTCGGAGACTTGCCCTGAAGTCATTCCAGCTTTGCGTCGGAGGTCATTGTAGGATTAAAGGTAATCTGTTGTCTCAGTCAGTAAGTTCTAGAAAAGGTTTTCTTCGCGGGCCTTGCTCTATTTTCATCATTGCCCTCAGTTATAATATTTATATATTTTTGCTGCACAGATGAATCTCAATGGCATGATGCTGCTACCACCATGTTTCAAAGCATGTTTCAATGGATTAGTTAAATCATGAGCAATGCTGCAGTCTGCCAAACATCATACTGAAAATTCTGCCTGAATGGTTTTGTTTGAGACCCATCAAACTGGATAATTATTTTGCTTTTGCTCTAAAAGTTCCCTAAAAACAAACTTTTAAGTCAGAGATTTCAGTAATTTAGAAAAAGAAAGAACATCAAAACATGGTTTTGCAAGTATTATGGGTAGATGTTTTTTACAGTAATGTGTGTAAATACATTTGTAAAATGTACAAACAACACTGCAAGCTTATCTTTGACTCCTGTAGTGTGAAAATGTTTCTGGAAAAAGAACAGCAAACCGTGTCTCTGTTGTGTCACCCCTGCACCCTGATTTATGTGAACTACATCACTTCACACAAAATGAATTGCATTTGTATACCCTGAAAGGCTCCTGTGGTAGGGCTTGCAATTAGGATTATCTAGCAGTAAGATTCCAAATTTAAAACTCGTGCTACTCTGCTCCTGCAGAGCAGCAAGCCATTGGCCATTTAAATTCTCAGTTTGTTGTTCTGTTATTATTGCCTAGTCTACATCACTATGTCAATGAAAACTGCCTCCTTGTCTTTAGCACAGAAAAAACAAACAGATTGTGGTGTTCTTTACTTTTCTGCCGAGCTTCAGATTTTCAGTGTGACCCTCTTTAGTAGGATTGAGCACTTATTGTTCCACTGACCTTTCTGCTTCGTACCACGCTTTCATACTCATTCTAAACATAATACAACCAGAAGCCGATTTTCCTTAAGCTGAAACTAAGGTACAAGATAAGTACACTGCTTATGAGAGTAATATACATCAGTAATATGTCATTACTGATGTTTTCCCACAGAATGTTCAGTAGGCACAGATTTGCAGGGAAAAATATGCATGCATACACAGCAGGCTGCAAATATAATGTCACCTTCTCATGTACTCAGAGGTAAAAATGACTGGACCACAACCTTGAATTACATTATTCGTCTGTGTGAACATATTATGTTCATATGTGTGTGCGTATAGGTGATTAATCAGAGAAGTTTGTCAGCCCACAGATGATATATGAGCCCTACAAACATGAACACACAAACGAGAGCAGACGTACACAGTTTACATAAACACACACACACAAACACACACTGTACACAGCTGTCGTAAATTTCAGAGTAGTAGTTTATGCTGTGCGAATATCTCCTCTTTTGTGCTTTTTCGCTATTTCTACAGCTTTCTACAATACAGAACAACACTGAAGACGTGTGAACTATTAATGATGTAGTACAGACAAAAGTTCCTCAAAGCGCCACCAGTTTACCTTGATATCAAGTTTAACTGAGGACCGAAAAGAAAAAACTCACTAGACCCAAGAAACAAAAGGAATGAAAATTTGACAAGTGGAAATGTTTATCTAAGCCCAGTCGAGGTGGCTTAGGATGAGTTGGATCGTAAAATGAATGAAAAGCAGCATATGCAGGAGCTCTTCAATACATGATGACTGCCGCAGGAAGCCAACAGTGAAAATGGGAAGAGTATGCAAATCTGTTATCAAAGCAAAGCAGATGGCTACTTTGAAAAATCAAAGAATGAAAACATATTTGGCTCACTATATACTCCCGCATGTGTTGCTGTGTAATTTTCATGTTTTCCTTATTGTTTTACAGCAGAAAAATAAAGACAGCGCTTCAACGAGGAGGTGTGTTGAAACATTTTGTGTACATCCACAACTAACAGGATTTAATTCGTGACACACACTCACACACTTAACCCATTCAGAAAAAGAAAATACACTAGTTAGTATCTGAGTTAGGGCTGCTCAATTAATCAAATTTTAATCACGATTACGATCTGGGCTTTCAACGATCATTAAAAATGACTGAGCCGATTATTAGCCCCTCCCTCGTGCTTCACTCTCGCGCTGCTCCGTGTGGAAAATTGAGCGCACCTCTCTGCATTTCGAACATGCGTCACAACAATTAAGAGGACCCGAGGGAAGCTCGGAAAGCGGTTGAAAAGAGAGGTAAAAAAAACTTCAGTGGTGTGGAAACATTATGGGTTCGCGGAGTCAGATGTGGATCAAGTAGACATAATGTGTAAACTTTGCTACAGTGTCATTGCTGCACCACAGAGCAACACTAAAGTTCACTAAACATAGATGTTTACATTTTTCATTTATTTTTTATATTGCAAACATTTGCACTGTTATCAGTATTTGCACACCATTTTATATTATTTTTTAAAGTCATTATTCAATACATTGTTATTGTTAACCCTTTAAATACCTGTAGAACCTGAACCATGTAAGCTAGCGCAATCATTTTTTTTTGCATATGAAACTTACATCTTATGCCATCAGCTTGTCCTCAGTCACGGTTTCCTTCCACATAAAGCTCTGCAAAAATTGCATAAAAAGCGCTTGCAGGAACAAAAACATAACATTCCAGAAACACGCTTTGCCGATCCGATCAGCTGTTTGTAACACTTCCCACATTGAAAAAGACGTCAACGCGAACTATCGCATGTCCGCCATTTCCCGTCCGAAACCGGAAGTGATGTCATTTTCGCAGAAAATGTAGTTTTTTACTTGTAGGGCTTAAAAGCCTAAACTGGTGTTTTTTATAAGTCATGTTTGACTCTATACTTTTCTGAATAGTTTCTGGGATGCTTAGAACTCGAACTGCACTGCTGGAAATAGTTTATTTTGATGCACATGCTGTTTTCTTTGCAAATTTGCATCATAGGATTGTTTTTTGTTTTTCCTGCAGTGTATATATAAAAATTGCTGTATCTCCAAAATAAAACCATGAAGACACTCAAAATAAATTTCCTGTGGTGGGAAACTATTTTTTGCAACTTTTTTGTATTTAAAGTTTTGAGGGATAAGCCTCTTAAATTTCCCCAAGTAGAAATATATGTAAAAAAACAAAAACGATTTTCAATTTTTTTTGTAGTTTATTGCACTTTATTGCAATTAATGTAATTACTATGGACTTAATGCATACATATTTTTAAAATATGGGCTATAACAGTTGTATTGATGTATAACAACTTGAAATGCTCCCAAAAATGGCACTACAGCATGTAAAAAAAACAATAATATAAGCTCTGGCGGACTTGGTTCTATGGTAGGTCTTAAAGGGTTAAATAAAGATCGTCAAATAATCGAGATCTCAATTTCAGTGAAAATAATCGTGATTATCATTTTTGCCATAATCGAGCAACCCTAATCTGAGTTGTAATTAAGTCTCCTTTGTTGGCTTGAGTAATGAGCGATTTAATCCACAGACTGGTGTGATTTTACTATAGCTGGTGTACTTATGCACAATCCACACAATGACTTCAGTCCACTCTGAGCTGTAAATCTCCACACTAAAAGAATTTCCTTGCTACAGTCCCAAAACAGATCACTGTGCATAACTTTTAAAGTGCATCTTAATAAGAGAATGTGACCGTCAATGAAAATAAGCAATCCCCGGCTAAATCTCTTTCTGCCACACCATGTCTTTCTACTAACTGGTTTACCCATGTTACCATTTCTCCTGCGGCAGTTAAACACAGTTGTGCTCTTCCCAGGATTTATCTTTGGAAGATCAAAAGGATTTTCCTCACCTCAAGAAAGTAACAGACAGCCATCTTTCACTCTTATAACAGACCTGCAGTGCTGTAGGAGATAAGTCCTGTTCAGCCCAGTGTAGGAATGTTTAGCTGATTTAGAGTTTAGAAATGTGTTAACATACAATGTAGAATTATGTGTAGCCTGTTTTAGAGTTGAGAAATGTGTTAACATAGAATCTAGAATTATTATAGAGACACTGACACTGCCCTCAATGTAATAAAGGCCTGATTGTGTCATGAACTTAGGAGTAGAGTATAGGAGACCCTCCCCAGTTGAACTGTGAAAGTAAAACAGAGATGAGTTAATGCTGAGTGGAAATTCCCCAGAGGATGTTTGGGTGGGGGTCTCAACATTTTTAACTGGATAACTGTGGTCTGGAAGGGAGATGGGTTTTTATGACCTCTAGGGAGTCACCTACCCCCACAGTGTTTAAACTGACACGCACACTCACTGATGTGCACTCACACATACACACAGGTATGCATACACAGTCACACACGAGCACTCACATAGACACGCGGGAACGCGCACATGTAGGAATTCACAGGCTCGCACACACACAAGTGAAAGTATGTAAACATAGTACTTAGTTTTATGACACCTTGTAGAGGGTTTAGAAGGGGGGTCACTGATACAAAACTGCATGTAACAGACAAAGGATTTGAGATCTGCAGAGGGGTCCTGTACATCTCCCGTCTAGAAGGTATAATCAATAAGTGTGATCAATGAGTGTGGATTAATAAAAGTGTTGTGAATTGACTACTGAGTCCCCGGTGTTCTTTCTGGAGGCCTGAGGAATCTACGAACCGGGCGAAACTGTTTAGAGGTAACAGTCAGCCTCCATTGGATTTCTTGTTACCTTTTTTTAGCCGTCGTCAAAAACTCAATATTCAGATACTAATCAATGCTGGGGTTTTTTTTTTTATGGGATTTGATCCTCATTTTCAAAAGTGTTGATGCCAACAGTGCCATCTTCACACAGCACCACTGCAGACAGGCAGCCAAGCCACCCAAGCAATTCTTTAGGAAGTAAGGCTCCCATTTCAACATTTAAGTTTTAAAGTTATCATAAATGTCAGCCTGGCCGGTGCATGTTACAATTAACAGTTCAACTATCACCAACTACTCAAAAGCCACATTAGCTGTCTGTTATCATGAAGGTAGCAGCTAGAGGCTATGGCTGGAAATAAAATCATAATATGGGAATTAGGTAGCAAATATTATCAGCCCTGCCCATCTGTTATGTTAATAGACAATTTTAGAGTAACAGGATAACACAATTATTTGTGTCTAAAAAGTGTTATGTTTATCTTAAAGTCCCAGATTGAAGCTGAGAAAGATCTTCCAGCTATTAGGCAGAAACTGTGTCAGGCTGCTGTAGCAACTATTTGATCAGAACAAAATATGAAGCAAAGTTACCAAAAGCACAACATTACCTCAAACAACCTTAAAATCTTTTTTGTTTTTTGGTATTATCAAAGAGAATTAAAAAGAGAATTAAAAGCTCTTATACTGTATTTGTTCACTACATCAGGCAAATGAAAAATAGTGTTGTAATCATTGTTAGTATCATTCCAATCTTCATGAAAATATATATAATATATGGACCAACAACAGCTGTGGGCAGAGGACAAACTTGGTCAAAGCCCACTAGAACACAGCTCAGTTTGCTGATGGAAAAGTCTAAACTGCTGGAGCTCACTGCCTCCTTCAGTATCAGCTCTACCAACTCATTTACAAATCTCAAATCTGCTTTTTCACACTTTTGATGTGCTAATATATACAGCTCAGAAAAATCAAGGAAAGACTTGAATCACACATTGGCTCTTGATGAATGAAATATTCAAGATGAAAATCTTTCTTAATATACCGGGGACAATTTATACTTCAGCTGGAATTCTACATTGTAGGTACGAACCAACCTCAAAAACTGTCCAATGTGTAACCTCATGTGCACTTCCCTGGAAATGTAACCATACAGTCTACTGCGATCGGCATGTTCAGTATCACTGGGTCCTGCTATGCACTTCTGACTACTTCATTTTTGAATTAATCAGTGAACAAATAATAATCATTACTTCAGTTTAAGCCATAATAATCTTTTTAAAAGATTACCATAGCAAAGAGTGGGGGCCAAGTAGCGGCAAGAAAATCCCAGGACTTTATTTGTTTCTATTGTGCCAGGCAGCAGATCATTTGGCTTTAGTTGTGAAATTTTACTGACGTTAGAGATTTTTCTTTTTTTCCCTATTAAAATAGCAGAGACTTTAAAGCAGGGGTCCCCAATCCCAGTCCGCGAGGGCCGGTGTCCCTGCAGGTTTTAGATGTCACCCTGGGTCAACACACCTGAATCACATGATTGGTTCATTACCAGGCCTCTGAAGAACTTCAAGACATGTTGAGAAGGTAATTTATCCATTTAAAACAGCTGTGATGAATCAAGGACACATCTAAAACCTGCATGGTTTATCTATTATCATGGTTAATAACACTAAACCATAAGGGTTGTTGCCATTGCACATTGCACTTTATGATGAAAAACCTAGGTTGTTTTATCAGGCTTATATTATATTATCTTGGTGAGTGTATGTGATGTGTTGGTTGTCTGTTTGCTTGTTTGTACGGACACACTGCAAATCAATTTCCCGTTAGGGACAATAAAGTTACCATTGACCATTGACCATTGCAGGGACACCGGAAGGGACTTAAAAAGTCCGAAACCAGCATTTGCAAGCATAGCACAATATGTAAAAGAAGTCCCTAATTAATGCTTCAGTCTTATTTATGATCAACCTATCGCTAATAATCGGCTATGTACCACAGGCCTTCAAGCTGGCAGATGCTATGCAGATGACACCCAGCTCTATCTATCCATGAAGCCAGATAACACACACCAATTAGTTAAACTGCAGGAATGTCTTAAAGACATGAAGACCTGGATGGCAGCTAACTTTCTGCTTCTTAATTCAGATAAAACTGAGGTTAATGTACTCGGCCCTGAAAATCTTAGAAATATGGTATCTAACCAGATTCTTACTCTGGATGGCATTACCTTGGCCTCCAGTAACTCTGTGAGGCACCTTGGAGTCATTTTTGACCAGGATATGTCCTTCAATGCACATATTAAACAAATATGTAAGACTGCTTTCTTTCATTTGCGCAACATCTCTAAAGTTAGAAATATCCTGTCTCTCCTGGTTGGTGTGTTGCCGGGGTTGTGGGTGGGTGGGTGCATGGGGGCCCAGCCCTGGAGCAGGGTGCCGCCGGTGC
>NW_005187970.1:139117-144227 GCF_000239375.1 Pundamilia nyererei
AATTCATTATTATCAGGAAGTCCTAAAAACTCCCTGAAAAGCCTGCAGTTAATCCAAAATGCTGCACCAAGTGTCCTGACAGGGACTCGAAAAAGAGAGCATATTTCTGCTGTATTGGCTTCCCTTCATTGGCTTCCTGTTAAATCCAGAATTAAATTCAAAATCCTGCTCCTCACATACAAGGTCTTAAATAACCAGGCCCCATCTTATCTTAATGACCTTGTAGTACCATATCACCCCATTAGAGCACTTTGCTCTCGCACTGCAGGCTTGTTGTTCCTAGAGTATTTAAAAAGTAGAATGGGAGGCAGAGCCTTCAGTTTTCAGGCCCCTCTTCCAGTTTGGATTCGGGAGACAGACACTATCTCTACTTTTAAGATTAGGCTTAAAACGTTCCTTTTTGCTAAAGCATATAGTTAGGGCTGGACCAGGTGACCCTGAATCCTCCCTTAGTTATGCTGCAATAGGCATAGGCTGCTGGGGGATTCCCATGATGCATTGAGTTTTTCCTTTCCAGTCACATTTTCCACGCATTATGCATTAATAGACCTCTCTGCATTGAATCATACCTGTTATTAATCTCTGTCTCTCTTCCACAGCATGTCTTCTATCCTGTCTTCCTTCTCTCACCCCAACTGGTCGCAGCAGATGGCCCCGCCTCTCCCTGAGCCTGGTTCTGCCGGAGGTTTCTTCCTGTTAAAAGGGAGTTTTTCCTTCCCGCTGTCGCCAAAGTGCTTGCTCATAGGGGTCATATGATTGTTGGGTTTTTCTCTGTATGTATTATTGTAGGGTCTTACAATATAAAGTGCCTTGAGGCGACTGTTGTAGTGATTTGGCGCTATATAAATAAAACTGAATTGAATATCTCTGAGCTAAATGAAAGCAGTATGGCTTTATCTGTTAAAACCAATCTGCCAATTAACATTTAGGATGGTTCAGTATGGGATTCAAAATCATTTATGTTGATAAACATATGGAAGTAGTTTCAGATTTGGCAAAATGTTGTCTGACTGTCTTCAGTTGTAGCAGCTTTGTTCCACAGCAAATTCACTTTAAATTGCTGGAAGAACATGAGAGCCTTCTTATTTTGAGGAAACACTTCTGTCACTCTGTTCTGAATGCAGCTTAGGTACTGAACCCAAAAGTCGAATTGAACATAAATACATTTTCTGACTCCAACTCCATTTCTGTTCCCACCACACACAGTACGTGTGTGTGGCTATGCAGTTTTTTTTCCATGTGTCTTTTCAAAGTCAAAAGCAAGATTGCTTTGCTAAGAAGTGCTAAAAGCTCTTAATGCAATGCTGACAGGTTGTTCGCTGCACTTGTGTGCGTCCAACTTCCTAGCAACTTACTGTCACGCTGCTGCCCACCAAGCATCCCACATGTCACAACCACTTTCCCCTTGAGTCATCAGGCATAGACTTGAACATGCACTTTCAAGCAGTCACTTCCACACTCACACGAAGCTCAAAATTGCCAAATAGTGTTCTGCACTTATTTTATGTCATGCATAGACAGCCGTGCACGCAGGGAGGGATCGTGCGTACTGACTGATTGCTGCAATGTCAAGGAGGAGAGGTGAAGAGATGTAGAGAGACAGAAAAGGACAAAGGTTAGTGTTTTCTTCACATCCTTTTCACTGTGTCATTACTGGGTAATTATGGTGTTAATGACCCTGTAACTCTAACACCTGTCAACTTCACAAACACTCTGTCATATACTCCCCCTTTCCTCCACTGAACTCATCCTTTTCTGTACACAGTGGTGCCTAAATCAACAAGACTGAAAATACGGGTTAGAGAATGATTTCACGCTCACCAGTTTTAAACAGCTCTACAGTTTAATACCTAGTAAGTAACCTTACGGATCTATCGTGGGTCTACTCGGGGAATAAAAAAACATGATTAAAATTCTCCTAATGTAGACTACAAAAGTGTCATATTTGATATGGAAGAAAATAAATACTGTTAAGAATCCACGGAGCAAGGTACTTAACAGTGTTTGGATACCATTCTCCCAGCAGAATAGTGTAAAAGTTGTTTTAGTGCTATGAATGAATGAAAGTCACAACATTTGCTGGAAAAGAACACCATGGCTCAGCAAAATAACACTTTCCCTGAAAAAAATTATAATAAACATGACAGCACAGGTTGTAGTTGTTGTGAGAAGTAAAGGCTGGGAAAGATGTGTTAGCATTCAGGGAACACAGAGTCCAGTCTGGGGTTCAGGGGTGTCTAGCAACTGAAATCTGAAAACAGGCTAGAAGTATAACAGAAGGAAATACGATGATTTTGAAATAATTCGAGGCTGGTAACTAAAATAAAACTTATCTGTAACAGTGATGCCATGATACTGGTCACAACAGTACCTAAATAATGCCAATTGCTGAATAACATGGACACAAGACAACTGGAGGGAAGCAATTTGACGACAGGGCAAGTTTCACCTGTTAATCTGGGAATATCTTAACATACTTCATATGGGATATGTTTAGATATTGCCAGCAGTGTGCAACGCTGAGGACTTTAAACAATAAAACATTTATTTGTTTTGTTTTGAAACTATTTTATTTAATTAATTAAACTCATTTTTGTTTCTTCGTGTATAGTTCTACAAAATAGAAAGTAGTAAACATAAAGAAGGAAAATCTTTGAATTTATGTGTGCCCAAATGTTTGATTGTAAGGACCTATGTTATATTAATGCAGCAATAATATTCATAAATAAGCCAAAGCTCTCTGTTCAGCAATAGACCAAAAATGTGATTATTTAATAACATCTGGCATCTGATAAGATATTTAGCAAATATTTGATTTTTCAAGTCAACTCTCAACATTGTTGTGGCCAGATGTCTGGTCAAGAACAACTGCGAGGCTTGCGGGATGCTCCTGTGACCCAAAGCTACAATAATCAAAAGAAACTGTTATTGTTCATCTATGTCTGAGAACTGCAGAACATTGCTTCTACTTTCTTCATAACCACAAAAGAGAGATGAAGGAAAGTGAAGAAGCCTGAAGCTAGCCTAAAATAATTGACTTCAGTGCAACTGAATGACACAAAGACATTAAAAGAATTGTAAATTATTAAAGTTATTACTTGGAAACATGACTTCAGGAGACAGACATGGACAAAATAGGAATTCTAACACTGCTAGTGCATTTGATCTTGGTAATTCATGTTTCTAGAAAATGTTCTTTTGTTTTCAGTTTGAGTTCAATATTTATAAATGTGGTTTTTGCAATATTTCCACATCTAACCACATTAAATGTAGTTGTTTGATAAGAATGGCAAGAATGAAGTCTTGTTTGGCAAGTTTAGGTTCCACAGGTTTTAAACTTTAATCATGCATAGGGCTAAAAACTAAATAGCTAATAGAAATATGTTGGCACAGTGCTAAATTACTAAAGCACACCTTTTTAGGATAGAAAAGGATTAGTGTCATGGTCAAATACATTGCTGTAAAGGTAAGATTAATGCTAGGAAAGTTAAGGTGGGTTAGAAAATGACTGAATTATAATTGCAGTCATATGACACACATAAAACTCAGAGGCGCTAAGGACCAATCCATCATGATGACCTCCACTAGCTTACTTTACACCTCAACATAAAGTGAGTATACAAAAGAACAGTTGGCATAAATTGCGAGGTGCAATGTGATTTATAGGCTACTGAGCTCTAAGGGGCATAGTAGCTGAAAAGACAGACAAAACAAGCTTTGATGTATCTGTTAAATGTTAGAAAAGCACTCTGCATTTTTTAAGAGCATTAAGTACTGAGAAATAGAGAACATACACACAATCCACTTAACATTTTCCCATGGTTATAATCACTAAAAGCCTTTGTAAATTAAGCTCCCATCTCTTTATTGAAGAGACTAATGGTTGGGCTAATATAGCTTTGTTTTGTGTGTATGCTGTGTGTCTACGAGTATGATTTGTTTGCCTGAATTTGCATACATACCACCATGCACTGATTCTCCCTATCTCACGTTGAAACATCTCAATTATGGCTCCTTAGTTGTGTGTTGTCCCCTGAGTGTGAGTGCTGGTGTTACACCAGATCTATTATGGCCCCGGTTTGTCAAGGAACACAGAGGCAGGGCTCAGTGCCAAGACTGAGACCTATCAAATGCATCCATGTGTGTGGGTGTTTTTGCTTCACTCAAAGGAAAATTTATTCAGACTAAAACACGGGAATAGTAGGAAGACAATTTGTTGTTTTCTGTCACATTTTCCCCTAAATCACGATGAAATTAACTGCCGGGGCTCAATTAATAATTTATGCAAACAAGGGAGGTAACAATTCGACTTTTGTGTCTATTTAAGTATTTTTGCATGCATGTATGTGTATGCTGAAACGTTGAATAAAAGCAGAGTTACTTCACAGTCTTCATCACTCTGCTTTCTCTTACATGTCTGATGCTTTCTCACTCCGACCAGCTAAAAGTTTGGTAAGGATAACGGCAGGAACACAATTAAACATTTTCTCAATTGAGTCATTACAACCCAAATGAAGAGACTGGTGGCAAAGTTAACCCACAGCCATATTCCCATTAGCAAACAGTCTCACACACACACACACACACACACACACACACACACACACACACACACACAGTAGGAGCATTTAGAGAATTGGCTGTGAGGCTGCTCCCAGCTTGCCCACTGTGAGCTGAATTGAGCTGTACAAACAGCGTTTAGATGGTTATACCCGCGTGAGCATGTGCGTGTGATTGGGGATATGTGTGTTCATTATGTCTTTGGAAGTGAGACAAATATGATGTGCAGTGTTGAGTGTTTAAGCACCAAGAATGAAGAAGGAATGGGTGAACATAATTATTTAAGATGGAAAAACGAGGAAGGAGGAAAAAGAAGGCAGGGGAAGATACTTTACTTCAGCCACTTGCCCCACTAGTTGGTTAAAAAAATTTTTTATAATTATTAGGGGTGCAACGATACACAAAATTCACGGTTCGGTTCGGTTCGATACTTTGGTGTCACGGTTCGATATTTTTTCGATACAAAAAAATGTTCATGCCTTTTTAATTTGTCATTTATTAAAATTATAAATATATATTTTAACACAAAAGTACAGTTTTTAAATTTAAC
>NW_005187970.1:145673-154196 GCF_000239375.1 Pundamilia nyererei
CAATTCTGATGGCTATAGATCCAAACGGGACACAAAAAAAAAAAAAATTAAATTTTTTTTTAAAATTGTATTGTTCGATACATATGCGTACCGAACCGAAAGCACTGTATCGAACGGTTCAATATCGATACGAATATCGTTGCACCCCTAATAATTATACGTGACACTGCCCTCAATAAAATAATGGTTAATTCATTGTGAAATGCCCAATAAAAAAAGAGGTGGGTTCCTGGGTTTGAATCTGACGGCCAGCTGGAACCTTTTTTTCCCTCAGGTAGTCCAGCTTCCTCTCACAGTCCAAAGACTCTAAACTGGAGCTAGGTCTAGTTGCCTGTCCCTCTGTGTTAGCCCTCTAATAGATTGCCGACCCGTCCAGGGTGTATCCCACCATTCGCCCAGTGACAGCTATGATGGGCTGTAGCCCCCCCGAGACCCTGACTTGGATAGAAAACTGATGGATGTTCTGTGACAATGGCATCCTTCAAGAGCCAAGTACAGACAACAGGTATGGCATTTCATTAAGTTAAGATTGATAATGCAACTTCATTCATTCATTTGACATTCAGCAAAATTAGGAATGGAATTGTAGAAAGTAATATAGTAACTCTTAAATGAACCCCCTACTAGTCATCATAAATAAAGCAAAATCATAAATCAAACAAGTAGATCTACTGAACAAATACAAACCTGTACATCAGTATGCTTTTTTTGTCTCTGCGGTCTCTACCCTTTTCCTGTCTTCTTTTTCCCCTTAACATCCCTGCATGTTCTTATTTGGCAAATTTTAAAAATCACTTTTGAAAAAATATATTTAACATTAATTAGCTACTCCTCACAACTTACTGTGCTTTCTGTCATCCTGCAGTCCCCCTGTCACCTTTGTATTCACCTACTCCTCATGGGTGATGCAGTATGATGCATACTGTTCTAATTTGACCCCTGGAGCTCCTGTTCCGAAGTCTCTCTCTCCATCTGACTGTGCCACCCCATGTGACTTTCCTCCTCTCCTGTGTCACTCAGTCCCTTTTCATCCTTTCACACTTCTCAAATATGACTATCTTGTGTTTCCTGTTTCCTTTTCTCTTGACATTCGCACCTTCCTCCTCAGGGCTTAACGAGCACTGCTCTCTCTCTTTCGCACTTTCTTTTCTCTCATTTCCCCTTGTTGCTCCTTTTGTCCTTCCATTCCTCCTCTCAATTACCTTGTCTGGGCAGCATCTGGCAGCCTGACCCAGTATGTGGGTATGTGTGTGTTTGGAGCTGTTGTGGACCATGTGCCTTGTCTGTGTTCCACTGGATTCTTGTCATTCCGAACTGAACAGCTGCTAACGGAAAACAAGTAGTTGGCTTCCCCGTAGATTTGGAGACAGATTACTGTAGGAACGCAGTCACATTATTCAGTCAGGACCTTTCCTGTGTCACCCGGGGCCTCAGATGAAACAATTGGCCGCATGTTGGTGAATTATCACAATCGTATCCAATCAGCAACTCTAAAAACTGCAGACGTGTGGATCATGAAACAGACAGCCAAAAATGAAGAAGTCCTACTGATTTTGCATCAGATTTATTAAAGCCCCGTGAGTTATGATTATATTATTATTGTGGATATAATTATGTATCCTTTTCCATTAACTAAATCTCCAGCTGTTCATTCACACATCCAATCTATTTAATCTAAAGCAAGTTTGGCTTGAGCTTACACTTGCTCAGAAAGACTTTTATGTTCCCAATGGAGTGACGTGGATTTGTATCTGCATGTCCTTTTACATAATTTCTCTACTTTTGTCCTACAAATACCTTTGAATCCTGACTGACACAGTATAACTGTGCCACACAGCTAAACTCGATGGATTGTAGCTTTCTGACCAAAACTGCTTCATTCAGTTTCCATTTAAAAACTTGCAACGTGAGTCACTTCCACATATACGTCGTATTTTTAAACTGTAAACTACCACAATATGATTTTCATGTCTGCGTGTGACAGGTGAGAGGGGTGCAGTTAAACTGCATTAACAGAATTTAAAGGGGAGAGATGTGGTGTCCTGTGCCACCTAACATCATAATCCTCTGACATTGCCTCATCCTGCAGCAATGAAAGTGCACCCTGTTTACCATTAACATGATTACCTGTTTGTAGTAGTGTAAGATCTGCCGTCCTCTCTCTGCCAGCTATGGGGCTGATGGATGAAATGGAGAAAGACGATTAGGAAACCTGATATTAAACTTCTTACAGGGTCTCTTAAAACCTCTTAGGCTCTTTCACTCTCTTTTTCTGAATCACTCTCACTTTACCGTCCTGGCTTTCTCTCTCATTCTCCGGGACTATTGAATAAATCATGAAATTCAATCTGACTCTGCAATCACTCCAGTCTGTTGGTTCTCTTTCTTTTTCGCTCTGTGCTACTGCCTCTCATCCTAATTCCAGCAATTGAATAAAGTATGAGATTTTGAAGTCTTTCATGCAATTGTTTATCCTACAATCCTCTCTTATTTCAATCTTTTTTATCTCTCCTCCTTGTGGTAATTACTACAAGAGTACTACAGGACTACTAGTGGTTCTCTTCTAAAACAAAAGGGGAAATAAACCTCATTACTGTCATGTGTTACTCATTATGATGTGTGAATGTTTGCAACCAGCTATATAAGTTGTAATAGGCCAATGGCCCATTAGCAGTCATGACTGTAGGGGTTTGAGCTGTATCAGTATTCACCTGTCATAATGCATGCCCTGTGGTGAATATGGAAATCTCACTACTAACTTTGTGTAGCCATACTGCTGCTGATGTGGACAAAGCCAGATTGGGGGAAGTGCTGCATGAAGCATAAAGACAAAGAGAAACACACACTTTGCCTGTGGAAATGTACGAATCACAGTTAACTTCATTCACATGTCGATGAATGACTAGGCAGGGGAAATGATGTCAGCTAAATGAAGAAAGTTGAAATAGCGTTCAGTCGCATGTGAGCTTTTTTAACTTTTTGTCTAACTTTTACTGTTTTATCCTATTAAATGCTTGTATATTGACCTATATATGTATCTACACAGGCCAGTATAATTATTTGGCAATGAATCTTGTATTTATGTTTTATAAGTGCAAATGTAACACTGGGCTAACAACCAAGAATATTACACAACAATTAATATTATGTAAAAACAGACTGTAACCTAATTAAATATGTATTTACTCTCCAGCACATAAAATAGGCCAAGTCAGCTGCACCAGAAAAACCACCACAGCACTAAAATACAGGCAACAACTGTGCTAAGCTGATAAGGCAGCTACACTTTGTTGTCACTAGTTTCATTATATTAGATAGAATACCTGAATTGTCTGCTGCTACTGAAGTTACTACAGCCTCACTGCATTAGCAGTAGAACACAAAAGAAGCACCATATTAGATCTGATAAAGCATATCTGGCTGAAAAGCAGCAAAGATTCTACAGCTAAGCTGTTGCTGCCTGTGGATTTACACTGGATAAACTTTTTCCTTAAAGTAAACACCTCACTGCTAAGAAAAAGACCCAGATTTCCAAAGCATCTGGCTTTTACTGATAAGTACTGCAATGTACCTAAAGAAGGAGTTATTCTATTTATTTAGTTAAAGCCATTTATTAGTTTTACACCTTGTGGTTTTTTTGGGAGCAGTTTAGAGGATGATAGCAAGCCGTGTTGTTTAATTTCAAATCTCCTTAGGGCCTTCTTGTCATTACTGGTAATACAGCATAAAATCCTACTGTCCTTGTCAATCCATCAGTCTGTCTCTTTCTTTGTATCACCCACACTCCATCTCCATTTCTCTCTCTATGTCTCTCTCTCATTCTCTCTTTTGTCCTCTTATCTGATTGAGTGAATAATTCATGTCTATTCTTCAAGGAGGCTCTTTGTTCTCCCTCCTGGTGTGTTCTTTTAAAGCATTTGGGAAAGTGTATGTGTGCAGCATTTGTGTGGTTGAACAAAGCTAAACTCTGAGTTTTCCCTTTTATTCACATACATGCATGCTCACACACACAAACACAGAAAACAAACCAAGTCATATTTCCGAAAACATTTTTTTTTTTGCCAAACAAGAAAGAAATATCAAATGTGAATTCTATATGCTGGTAAATGTGTGGGTGTGCCTTAGTGATGTGCTTGCCGGTGTTGTTCTCTTGCAAATATGGGTATGCACTGCGAGCGTGAAAGCACATAAAAGTGGGAATTTTACTATTATGTCTTCTATAAAGCATGCCTAAGTGAGTGTGTTGTGTATCTGAGTAAACGAGTATTTCTCTCCAAATGGGAGAAACCATCTTAAAATATGGTTTTTATCAGTATTCACCTCAGCATTAGAAAACAATGCCGTTTGGTTATGGAAATGCATTGCAGAACCTGAGAGATCGTTTTAGTTCATCCCTATCTAAACCCTCTGTCCTGCATACTGATGTATGTACTTAAACACACTCAGAGACACTTTTACATTTAAATCATCAGCTGAACTGAGGACAAGAGCCTCACTGCAGTAAATGAATGCATTAAAATTCCTATAACAGTGTTTTTACCTTACAGTGTATGCATGTGTTAGATGTTTAACTTTACAATAACAGCTCATAACAAGTAGTCCGTGGTTGTTGTACTGTCCAAAAAAGGCATTATATAAAAATATTATGCCATTAAACAGCTACATCTAGTTATTCCCTCATTCCAATTGGAGTTGATATAGAAAACCTTTGATTCAGTTTATTAGCATATTTTAAAATGGCAGCATCCAAGTCAGAAACAAGTAAACATGTGCTAAAGTTAACCACAATTTGAAATTATTTAAACCTTCCAATCACATTTTATAAAAGCAATGCAACATAGTGTTAAGACTCCTTTCAGCTACCATGTTAGAAATATGAGGTGTAATCAAAACTCAAAAATCAAACACCTGACCTAATTTAAAACTGGCCATTCTCACATTCAAGATGATCTTGTTGTGCATGTCTAGACAGATCCCATTGAGGCTACTATTTATAGATTGCCCTGGGTGCTTTGCAATGCCACTGTGGACCTCAAACTTGTGCTGTGAACAAACATCAACTTCTGTTTCAAACTGGCCTGAATTTTATTTGAAGTAATCATCACTGCCAATGGACGCTGGATTTCCAGCTACGAGCAAGCACTTTTCAGTCCAACAGTTTCCAAGCCCAAAGGCATTTTTTTCCAGGTGCTGAGCAAAGCAAGGACTATAATTGTTTTCTTTAACATTCCAGGGGTTCTGAACCCTCAATTTGTCCCCCAGGCTGGACTGTAATTTCAAAATTCTCCTAAATGTCCTGAGGCATCTGAGAAAGAACACTTGATGGAAACACCCTTCGGTGTGTGCCAGCTTGTGCCAGCACAGAGTGTGTTGACAACACAATCTTAGCTCACCACCTTTTCCACTCTCCAGATTTGCTCCCAGCAACTTGGTCCACTTTGCAGAAATAAAAATTAAGTTCAAGGATGATCATTTTGACACACTGGAAAGGATTTAGCACACATACACTGATATTATTTAGAACCATTCCCAAAACTTTATGGTCGTACGTTACAGTTGCCTATGCTTTTATATCAGGTAAATTAAAGCGCATGTCAGTAAAAATGTAAGTATTTTTCAGTTATAACTGTACCAATACAAATTTACTGGTTTAAACATTCGGCAGATGGCCGCCCCTCCCTGAGCCCGGTTCTGCTCGAAGATTCTTCCTGTTAAAAGGGAGCTTTTCCTTCCCACTGTCACCAAAGTGCTTGCTCATAAGGGGTCATATGATCGTTGGGGTTTTCTCTGGTTTTTTTGTATTATTGTAGGGTCTCTACCTTATAATATAAAGCGCCTTGAAACAATTATCATTGTGATTTGATGCTATATAAATAAAACTGAATTGAATTGAACTAAGAGGAGACACAAATACCTGTTGGGTTGGGTCAGGAAGGGCATCCAGTGTCTACTAAATTTAAAGAAAAAAAACAAAAGAACACCACATGGAGCTACCCAGTCTGGTGAACCATTGTGAATAAAGGAACAGCTGAAAGCTTTCGGTACATGCCTGGGCCAACTCTTGCATTACAAATTTCCTCTAGGGCATACAAATTCCTTTTGCAACCCAAAACTTATCAATTTTTTGGTTGCAGGTAGGTTGGAGCCTGTCCCAACGTTTTTTTTTTTCCAGGGCTAATACACAGACAGACTCTTCCGCCTACCATAGGGCGAGCAGTGGTTCTCTGGAAGCTATTTGCGCTACTCTTGAACTAATCATTGTAATTCTGTGTAAACGTTGTGGTTATAACAGAATATATGGCAGTTAATTTAGTACAAGTGATTCTTCTCAATCCTACAGATTCTAACTTGAGTGTTGCATTGTTGCTTGATTGAAAGGCACATTATCAACGTTGGCTTTGGGTTATTCTTAGCATTGTGTCACTCGGGTTCTCTTTCTTTGATCAGTTTTGTCTTAACCTTTAAAATGTATTTAATTATAATATAAATTATTCCTTCAAACAGGGTCTAAGGCTCTTTTTGATATTGTGCTTTGCTGAATGTGTAGTCCTGTGAGAGAATATGTCTCCTGGGGTTTATACTTCAGGGTCAAAGTTTGGGCAGCTTCAAAGTGATACAGCCCTGCTTTTGGTTATCGCAGTCATACACTTGTTTTTATTGCTAATTAATCACACATTTCTTGGTGATATCTACTCATCCAACATTGCTTGTTGCTATTTTCACACACATTTATCATCATTGGGTTTGTCAGTTTTTCCTCCAACACAAAGGCAGAAGTGAGGATCCAAAGTTGTGAGAGAAGAGTACATCAAAGACAGAAACACGTCAGGCACATTGGATGAAAATCAAGTAATATTAAATATAGAAACAAATTTTCCTTTGATACTGCCACAGCGAACAGAGATGTCAAGGTCCAAATCGCAGGCTTTAGCAAGAGGAATAGAGGAAAACATCAGCTCTGGATGCCCTTCGGCTTATATAAACCAACTGAAATTTATTTTTTTGTCATCTATACAATAGTCCACAAGTGCGGTAGATGTGTATCCCCTCAAACAGTAAGTAAACAGTCTACTAATTAATGAATGCGGTTGTGAAGTGTTTATTTGTGAATGCCAGCGTGACTGGTTGTCTGTCTGTATGCATCAACCCTGCGAAAGAGTGGCGACCTGTTCAGGGTGTACCCTTCCTCTCACTCCATAACAGCTGGGACAGGCTCCAGCGTACCTGCAACCCAAAACTGGATAAATGGAGGTGGACTTTGCTTTAACTCTGCCCAGCAGCTTCCATACCCTTTCATGGGAAGGATATGTCTCTTTAAATGTTTGTGTCATAACATGAGGTTGTTTTGTTTCTGCTTTCAACTTCTCCTGTATCAAAGACACTGTTTGCCAATGGCCGCCACATGACTTAAATAAATGCAATAGCCCGCATACACGCGACGCTCACCAGGCATACCAACAGGCCCATGGCAATCATCAAGTGTTCTTGTCCACCACACAAAAGGTTGAGTTAATTTCTTTTCTGCTGATTGGAATCACACCCACTCCACCCGTCTACAGCCCGAAGACAAAATGAATATTCATGCCAGTTTAGACCCTGGTCATGAATATGTATAACAGTTAACACCAGATATGCAAACAAGCCAGCCAACCCAGATGGCTTGAGATCACGACATAATGATCACACACATTCACACTGAAAGAAGGGAAAAACATAAAAGCATAAAAAAACCATCAAAAAGAAGAAAGGGGAAGAGGATTACTAATGCATGAAAAACCTGATTTTGACATCTAGAGGATGTACCACCAAGACTGGGTTAGCATAGCAAACATGTTAGGAACCATGTAAGGAAATGGGTTGGCATTTACAGTTAAGCCCATGCAAGTTTCAAATGACATTGCTACTGGCAATGCTGTCATAGTGATGTTAAATGGGTATATGGTTTAAAGTATTTGCCAACTTACTTTAATATAAGTCAAAGGTAAATCTTTAATTAAAACTTGTTTTTAAGCTGACATCAGACATACTTTTTCACTCCTTTTCATGTGATGACTGTGATCGTATAGGCTGCTTCCTACTGCCACTCATGCAAGGAAATAAAACCTGCCTAGATACTGTTGGCACAATAAGATATTTCCTTTGAGCCAAAGCCTTGCTAACAAGCTTATCTCATCATGCACGCTATGAACATGTGTATGTGCATATGCGTGTGGTCTTGTGAGCACTGGTTACCCGCTACTGTATGTATGACACATCTAATGCTACCACACACACATGCAGGGTAGGATTAAGGCCAACTAGCCTGTTCTCTGTTAGCCCAACATCACCTGAGATCACACACACACACACACACACACACACACACTTCACTTTTTCCACATAACCCATATGGAAAAGAAATAGAAACAACTTATAAAAGACTTGCATCAGCTTTAGCTTGCTTCATATAGTAAACCATTTAAGGCTTATATGATTTACTCATGAAAGTGGCCACTTTCTCATTACTTTCATATATTGTTTTAG